>NW_028145556.1:517500-655000 GCF_977016875.1 Pavona decussata | reverse complement strand
ATTTTGCCAAGTGGATGCTGAAATGCAGTTCTTGATTGTTACAAGCGGCCGCTCTTAAGACTTTGGCAAGTTTTTTCTTTTTCGAAAAAGGAAAGAGAATCGGTCAAAGCGCTTGAGATGGCGGTCAATTCTCGCTCATTATCGTCGCCCTTGTTTTTTAATAGGATATTAGTTTTTCGATTTTGGTCTTGGTCACGTCCAATACTTTATCGTGTAATACGTTGATTTTGTTTCGTTTTCGTTTTGCCGCTGATTAGATTCTCAGTCTTTCTTTAATTTTCAAAAAACACACTGTCGTCGGCATAGACCTGCAGAAGGCCATTTTCTCCCTCATAGATGCCTTGGGAATAGCTGTCATTTTTTCCCGCATTTTGCTTCAATTTTAATTCTTCGAGTACGTCTGTTGTTTTTGCGTCCATTTGCTGAACTAGAGGCTATGGAAATCGCTTTCCGCTTCATGGCCCAACAAAGCAATGCTGTCGAGATCAGCTTTTTCTTGATTGCTGTTACTTGGATAGATTATACGTAAGCCTTGGCCTTGTCCTAAGCTAGACACCACAGCAACCGGAATATCGAGAATGTACACCGGACCTAGTAATGCAACATAATCACCTCACTCGCCGTCCATGGACATTCGTCGAAGGTACGTCTCCCACCCACCATGATTCAGGACTTCTCTAAAGTGAATGCGTTCGGGATGGGACTGGCTGGGTTGGTTCGGGGAAAGCTTACTACATCGGTGCGAAATTGTGATGCTTTCCCATTCGAGTAAGTAGGTCTCTTTTAGTTCATTTTTTTTTTGAGTTGTTCTGTTTAAATTCATTTCGTATAATTGTTAGTCCTATTTGAAAACTGAGACGTTTCGTACAATTCGTGCACATTTTAGGCGTTGTAATAGCCTCCCACGCAGACGTCCTTAGGGGTTCGTCACGCGTGGGGAAGGAAACGCGTGACGAACCTGCGTGGGAGGCTAGCGTTGTAATGGTATAAGTAAATTATATACTGCACGCGTATGTTCCAGTTTATAGGTAAATTGTTCTGTTGCACTGAGCTGCTACATTATAATTTTTAAAGTTGTGAAATTTGCACGCAGAGAGTTTAAATATACTGAACGACTGATTAAACCCAGTGTCCAAATTTGAGTCCATTCCATTCTATATTTATGGTGAGGCGATCGGGGATCATTTGCGGTCCCGTCTGGGAATCATTTCCCGTCCGAAGATCATTTGCGGTCCAATTTGAGGATCATTTCAAATCCGGGGATCATTTGCGGGCCTGTACAGCACTCCTTTAGTCTACAATAGTTAGAATTTCTTATGAATGAATAAAATACCCTAGTTCCCCAAAAACAAACTTGAACTGATAAAATTTCGATGAAAGTTGATCCTCCCGTAACATGGGCGAATTTCTCCGCTTGCGCTTGAGTTTGTTTACACAAGATTACGCAGTTGTCACGTTTCATCAACGAAAATAGAATAAAACATTTCGATGAAAAATTTGACCTACGCGTAATATGGGCGAATTTCATCCGCTAGTTGCGAGCGGTGAGGGTAAAAGGAGGAATGAGTTTGCGGAATGGCATGTGGCAATCGCATAATTATGCGAAATACGATTTACGTGGGAAATATATTAACCGAAGAGCGCGTCATATTTTATAAGAGCAGCAGCTTTTTTGATGCTGCGTACTCTTGCTAAATATTAACAACAATTCGAGGAGATTGTTGATTTGGAAGAAGTGAGGGTAAAGAAAGCGATGAAAACTGTTTATAGTTTTTGTATTCAAGGAAATATGAGTAAATAAGTAAATTAAATTTCATGTTCACTTTAGACCCCCCACTTTACTCCATGCGACTTCGGTTGACAAAAATAACGTGGCAGCGTGAAGTCTTCTCAGGACAAAGATTGATCCTTTACCGAGGGCTGATAATAAACATTTTTTTCTTTTTTTTTTAAACCTCGGTAAAAGATCAATTCTCATACCCTGTATGCTCGATGATTCATTTATCATGAGCGGGAAAGTGAACAACAATTTGACCAAAATGCATTTGTGATAAGAATAGTTTCACAACCTTTCACACAACCAGTGTCGATAATTAGACACCATACTTGTTATCTATTTTTTTGCTCTAGGGTCTTATCGCTTTTAAATTTCATTTTAGGTTGGAACGTCTGGCACTGAAAGACCTTAATTAAAGACGGATATGTTTAGTTCGATAACGCGTAACTGAACTATAGCTACCTGAATCGCCGTATTAAATAGCTAGGTAGCTAGCTCGGCAGCTCAACAGTGACTTGCGCACTCGTTGCTCGACGAAAATGTAAGGTGAGAAAAAGTAGAACACATTTTTCCCATGAGTTGTACAAATTGTAACCGTCAAAGAGTCTGATAAAATGACCGATTTTAAATTTAAAATTTCTCACATAATAGTTTTGGTCTTGAACTGATGTTATTTCTCCAGTCTCGCTGCCACGTTCTTTTTGTCAACTAGAAATTTAATGCGAAAATTCATCGATTTCTTCACTCTCACTTTCTAACCAGCGATCAGAGATGTTCTATCCCAGGCGTATATTTTCTAACCCTCGATCTGTTGTTTGGTTGTTTAATAGTCCGCAACAACGAAAAACTGCTGCTCTTATAAAATTGACGCGGAAACTTCAGTTAATTTATTCCCCGCGTAAATCGTATTTCGCATAATTATGCCATTCCGCACGCCATGCCACATACCATTCCGCAAACTCTTTCCGCCTTTTACCCTCACCGAGTTGCGAGGACATGTGTTTGTTTACACAAGAATACGCCGAGTTGTTACGTTTCATCAATAAAAATAAAAATAAAAATACACACAAATACCCCAAATAGCTTTCCTTTAATCGGATAGGTCTTTTTACAGGCCTTAGAAACAAAAGCGTATATTAAATTTTTCGCTGCAAGTGATTTGAAGTCAATTTTGAAGCGAATTTATCGGAGCACATTTTTCAAGCATTTTGCAAGAACTGTTCGGAATACGAAAAATCGGCCTGTTAGAATAGTATATCAAACCCTGCTAGCTTCAGTAATTCGCCCGTCTCCATACTTCAATTTTAATTCTTCGAGTTTTTGCGTCCATTTGCTGAAGGCTATGGAGGTCACTTTCCGCTTCATGACCCACCAAAGAAATGCTGTCGAAATCAGCTTCTTCTTGATTGCGGTTACTTGGGTAGACTTAATATATGTAAGCCTTGGCCTTCTTCTGTTGATGAAGTCAGAATGAAGTTAGAATACACTAACTCTAGGCTTTAGGAAAAACGAAGGCCAAGATTACCGCATCAGAACTTCATACTTGTTAATACGTGCCATGATTAGTTCGACATAGTTACCTGAGGGACTGGTTATGAAACTATGCCATGAAAACAATGGTGCTGCAATTTATGTTGGAAGGGCCGCGACCCTGCACAATCCTTTGCTTAAACGTTCACGTTTCGATTGATCAGTTGCTTTAACACATTCCAAATTCTATTGTTGTTTGTGCAGGGTCAAGGCCAAAAAGGCAAACAAAAACATTTAACAAAGAAGTTTGTGAAGTTTCTTAGCCATTGCCATCAATTAACTATGGTTTCGAGCAGAAGCTTCGTTTACCGCTCTGCACGTACCAGTCACGTACCAGCGGGCACATAAAGTGTCAATCAATCTAGCCTCCCAGGCAGGCGTTTTTGAGCAAACCGTGTTACCATCCCTTTATAAACTCGTGAATGTGTGCATAAGCAATGATACTTTCCCAACCAGGTGAGCTTAAACTGAAGCTTTGAGATCTATTTTGAACATTTCGACTATTTCATAGCAAGAAGGACTCATGAAAATGCTCAATAGTGTGACTCCATTCGTTATGATAACAAGTTAAGACAATTAATTATCGTCTTCTTCAAACATGTACAACCGTGTAAGGAGTTAGTGTTGATGCAGTCTTCACTCTGTTTTGTGATAGCAATTCTGATCGCTAAGTTGTTGTTGCATGTTTTAACTCATTCTAGCTGGTAGCGGAACAAGGCTTTAGACTTAGTAAGAAAAAAGAAGTGTAAAAGATTACTGAAAGGGTCAGACTTCCTCTACTGACGTCGCAAAACGTATTTGCCGAGGACAGAATGCTGTTCGGTGAGGCAATCGCGATTCTAAACCTTATTTTTTGCCTCCTCAGTTTGAGAGGATACAAGAATTAGAGCGTTCTTACTTCAGCAATTGTGATACTTTTCACAATCAGGTGAGCGAAACTTGAAGCTTGATATTTATTTGTGGGGCTGTATTTGTTTAACTGTCTGGATTTTACATACAGTATTAGTTGACGCGTTTTGCAAAAGCCCCATTTTTAAAGTAAGCTTTCAAAAGCTTCATCTGTTGTCAGTTTAATTCTGCGTAGTGCTTTAATTCTGTTGGATCTAGCAGAGGTATATGACTTATATACAATGTTTCATCACTAAATCAACAACGATTGCTCAAATAATAGTTAATCCAAGGGTATCTTCAAACGAATTATCAGAAATTGGGCCAAGTGGTCGCTGAAATCAGTTTTCGATTGTTACAGGCAGCCGCTTTTAAGACTTAAACAAGTTTTTTTCGAAAAAGGAAAGAGAATCGGTCAAATCCCTTGAGATGGCGGTCAATTCTCGCCCATTATCGTTGCCTTTGTTCTTCATCGGATACACTCTGTTTTTTTATAAGAACGTCTAATTTTGGAGCTGAGGATGAACGTTCTTACATTTTTTTGCGATTTGAGGCTGGAAACGTTCCTAAGATGTTCTTAAATTACATGGTGTGCACTATATGTATTTCAGTGAATCAATGAGGACGTGAACAGGAAACCTATCGAAGTGAATTATCTGCTGAGATATGGTATCAAGAACTGCTGATTACGACAAACCGAGATGTGTGTCACCATTGTTAATGTTATACAAAACATACCCCTAAATATTTTTGTTTTATATACGGATTAGCAAAATAAAAACGTTCTTAATCGACTCTCAGCCTGAGGGATGTTCTTAACACGTTCTTAAAATTTTGGTTAATCTCAGCCTCGACGTTCTCATAAAAAAAGGTTGTTATATATAAAAAAAACAACAACAACAAAAAAAAAAAAAAAATCCAGAGTGTATGAGTCTTGAGCACAACCTTTTCGTTTTGGTTGTCCAATACTTAATCGTTTAATATGTTGATTTTGTTTTTCGTTTTCCCGTTTTTGCTGCTGGTTGGATTCTGAGTCTTTCTCTTTCTTTAATGTTCACAAAACTCACTGTCGTCGGCATAGACTTGCAGAAGATCATTGTCTCCCTCATAGATGCCTTGGGAATAGCTGTCATTTTTTCCCGCTTGCGCTTGAGTTTGTTTACACAAGATTACGCAGTTGTCCGAGTGAAATTCCCTACATTACGATAAGTCGTTCACTGTACATGCCTGAAAGTTAACAACCCATTGACGACACCGGCAAGTGCATGTTACGGATGCCTTCGAGATTTGTATGTGATTTGCGTGACGGTAATTGTTACAGCGAGTCATCGAACAAGTCAAAATACCCCGCACACTTCTGGATGCGTCGTTCTTAGCGCGCCAAAAATGACACTTTGGTGGAGTGAAAAGGAAGGATTAAGCTTAGACTTCACCTATTGTTTTTGCCCCACAAAACATATGCTAGGACAGGTATAGACCACTGAAATCGACCCTAATTTCAATTCGAAATCTAACCTTCGAAGGTCGCTATCTTTAATTAGCTGAATTAGCACATTAAAAATACGACTTTGCCACTTTATGTTTTACACTTGTCGAGAGATAATAGAAAGATTTATTTGCACTCAGGATAGAATAACGGAAGTAATTCTCGTTGCTGTGTGCGAACTTGCTAAAGATGCACGATTTTCCCGTTTTTCTGGGGGCCTGACGCGGGCGTGTAGCCGTAAATTCAACTTTTCTAATTTTTTAAAATTATTTATTTGCAAAAACACATTACTTACATTACGGGCTAAATATATCACTAGACAATACAGTATTCTACCTACAATACAGTGCTTACTGGTTACTTACACTTGTCTACTAACAATACAAGACTCTAATTTCAATTCAACACATAGCAGACAGTAAAATGGCTCTCGCTCCTTACAATTACGGCTGCTTACAATATATACTAATTTATATTACAACTGAATTGAAATTACCTAATTACATCCAATCGTTACTTCATCTTACTTACTAATTTTCGTTATTAACTTTTCTAATTTTTAGGAAAACGAAAGAGCGGCGGAACTTTAGGCTGCGTCACAGACGGACTATAACCCCCTCACCCGTTCGAGGCTTCTTTGGAGTGGCAACGATGCCGCTGTTTTCAGCTGCAGATCTTTTAAGGTCAGGTTCTGTGCTACTAGGATTGCCATGAACTTTCTTCAAATAACTGTCAAGCTCGCTGAGTTGACTGCTCAGACTTCTACGTTTCTTCAACTTGTTCAGGCATTCTATGCAAATATAATTACTCGTAGACTTCACTTCAAAAGGGAGATTCTGTAATTCTACAAAAACATCGAATTTTCCCTTTCCTTGAACAAGATATCTCTCTTGATGATGGTGAAGTACGCGAAAGTATAAAATGCACTTCTCAACCGAAGGAAATTCCATCGAAATATGTTAAAAACATTGCTAAACCTTTGACTTTTTCGCAGACTTTTTTGCGCAAATTGTAAAGAACCAAGCCGAGCGAGACTGGTGATAACCAATCAAATTTGAAGGGGATTTCAAAGCCGACTTCCGGTATTTCGTTTACGCTGCTGGGGGTCTAGAACAAGAGTTTCGGCGCTAATTCGCAGACGGTTATTACCGGGGGTTATAAACTATAAACTTTACTTGAGAAGAGCGGTTTGTAATTGCTACAAATATTCTTTCTTTATTTGCATTGTAAGTAAATGGGACGTGAAAACTGCAAAGGACCGCGAACGATAATGCTGTAGTTGACGTAGGATCTACAAGAGACCTAATCAGCCAGCTCTGTCGCTGGTTTCATATAGAACTGCTACACCGTGCTGACGAGTTCCAATAAGAACGAAAGAGCTGTCCACGGTTGCAGCCCTGTTTTGTCGGTTTCTGTCGGGTTGTTGTCTCGCAAAGTCAACTCTTTCACGTAGTATCAGCCTTGCAGTTTGTTTAAGTAAATGGAATGACTTGCCAGGATATGTTGTACATGCCGAATCATTATCTGTTTTTAAGAGCAGACTTAAAATTTACTTGAATATTTATTGAATCAGTAGCCATCGAATTTTATCTAGTTCTAGAAATTTTAAAATATTTTTGCAAGTTTTTAGTTAGGGAAATTGTTTTTGTACAGGGTTGACCTCACGATTTCCCTATTCAGGATGTTTTTGTATTTGTGTTAAAGCCTCCTGATTAAAATGTTATGTTATCAGTATAGTACGTCTGTGACGCAGGCTACGGAACTTCTAAATGTGAATTTTGAAAATAGTTCCCCAAAGGGGACATTTAAGTAAAATAAAATGAAATCTAAAATTTTGCTAATTTTGCTAAAAGATTAGAAATACAAAAGCATTCCTTTTCTCGACTTGGTGTAAAGTGAGATACCAGATATGACAGACCTGCCGAAGAAAACATTCAAAATGGGACTTCGCCAATTGCTTTTTGATGTCCTGGAAAAAGAAGATGACTATATTGAAACCCCTATAATAATCTGAAAAGTAGGGCTAACTAAATAATTGTCCATTTAGTATTATTATTTTTATTTTGTAAACTAGTGTGAAATGCTTTAAATCTGTTACTACGTAAAGTTTTTGCATGATGTCCGTATTTGTAAGTTCTCGTTAGTTTTCTGGTAAAGTGTTCCTGTATTCGTCTTGTCCCGCCTCGATTAGTTTTGTAACTATTTGCAGGACAAACCATTCATTCTGTTGTTTTTCAAATAAATTGTTTTTGTTGTTGTCTGAAATGTCCCATTTGTCATGGGATTTTTGATATTTACGGTCAGACACTTATGATGCTCTCCTGGTCTCTAAGCCGTGCAAAGTTACGTACCCTCTATAACATCATATGTACTGCCTGATACTGCTGAGAGGGAAGTCAAGGACCACGTGTACTCATCTCTCTATTTAACATTTAAATAATAATTTTGAGCCATAAATGTGTGATGTGAGTCCACTAATTAGGGCTGTGGTACGTCCACCAGCAGGCGCCCGCCTCCAGTTGGTGCAGCTGGTCTATTTTAATAACATTTATTTAAATAACAGTATACCTCTCTTGCCATATATAAGATAAGTTATGTTCTCGGCCTTTGTTCTTCTGTTTTAGGAAAACTCTTTTGAGGCACTATATTTGGTAAAGTATGTTGGGTGTCCTGTCAGCGGTGGTAGGATACCCTGTTTATCATTGGAGGTCCTGGATCGAGTTATGATTGTTTTTACTGAGATTCTTTTTACACATGTATGTATTAAGTTTCCGTCAACCAAACTTTATAGAAAGACGGATCGTAGAGTCCGAATCCCTGATGCGCCGACGTTATTTCCGTTGCTTGGACCAGCTTCACAGACAACAACTTGCTCCCCCGTGGATTTCAACAAATTAATCGAAAAAAGGTAATTTAAATTTCTTTTGCAAATGTAAACCTCCTGTGTATTACATTGTAATAAATATTTGAATTAAAATGCGCATATTGTTTGGAGATAGAGATTTCCGTTCATCATAGTTAAATTAAGTTTGTTATGATAACAATATGTTGATAATAACAAAATTTTATAATAATAATGATAATAATAATAATAATAATAGTAATAATAATAATAGTAATAATAATAATAATAATAATAATAATAATAATAATAACAATAATAATGGTAATGATGATGATGATGATGATGATGATGACGATGATCACAATAATAATAGTAGCCGTCTTTATTCATTCGATAATAGAGCAAATGAAATGTTACAAATACAAAAGAATACAAAAAAACAAACAAACAAACAAACAAACAAACATGTCATATAACTAAATCTAAGGAATTGGGTAATTTATAAAATTGAGCCTATCAATTGAATGTCTCCAAAGCAAGAGTTACATGACGTTAAATGACTGTAGTAGAGTTGCTAAAACTCGGTGGACGGGTTTTGTTTCAGCTAAGTGATGTTAGTGAGAGATGGAGTTAAATTAGCCTGCGATCAGACAAAGAAAATAGGAGACGCCTCACGCGCACAGGCGAAGTTAAAATGGCCGTAAACAATTTATAAGACACGTAGATCTTGAAACGTACTTCGATCTCCTCCCTTCTTAGATTAAACTAGTGCACTTGGATATCTTGTAAACTTGCTTCCTGTTTCTTTCGCTTGACATAGCACTGGTAACACAACTGATTCCTTCAGATTTGTCACCATTCCGGATCTTGTAAAGCAATACAGGTATTTATTATTATTTGACAGTCTCTGTTTAGTTTGACACCAAGCCCAGAATAAGAGATCACAAAGATTTTTTGTTAGTGATACTAGGAGAAAATCTCTGATGTAACTAGCACAGTCTATTATTGTGCTGTAAGGTAATGATGGACAGGTGCGGTAGTAATATTTTTATTGTTGATATAGGTTACATACAGTCACTCCAGTGCAAATAGCTGAAAAAGTGATTGAGATCATAAAAGACTCAGAGAAACAGACACCTAAGTTGAGAGCAATAGTCCAACATAAGAGGGAGGAAGTTTTACAGGTAAATTATTCCAACAATGTCATCATACGTATTCATTTACCATTAGTATAATATTAGAACGTATACAAAGCGACTTAAGCACGCCACTAGGTCCTATGTGTGATTTTTTATTTCGCTTAAATTTTCTATTTCAAACGGTTACAAATAATCTCTAATACGTCCTTAAAGGGGAAGTGCCACGAGAATCTGGAGTCATGTCAAAACATTTTTCTATTGACAGAAACATTAATATAGTGGCACAGTGTAGTTACAAATTTCCTCCAATCAGGTTTCTGTTCCAGTGTACTAGAACTATTCACGAGTGTCTTTGGCTAGAGATGAACTGCGTCAGAATGTATACCAACTTGAAAAACATTAGCCTAACTTTTTTCAAGTTCTTGCGTTTGTGTTTCCAAAACATGTAAGGCCAGATCATTAGTTGCTCTTTTAAGAATTCAGTTGATTTCGATCTTGATCTCGGTAATCTGGAATTATTTTGTGAAAAGGTAAAGGTATTGTTGCACTGTTTTCATCAAACAAGGTCAAAGTCCCCGTGACACTTCCCTCTCTGATTTTTTAACAGATTTTTCCAGATAGTACCATAAGAAATGTGACACCAGTGAAAAGAATGTAGATGTGAAATTGCTTTAATCGTAAACTGTGTATTTTTTTTTCAGATGGCAGCGGCTTCCACAAAGCGATATGCAGAAGGTAATCCCTTGTCTTTCATGGACGGGATCCCTGTTGCTGTCAAGGAAGAGTTTGATGTGGTTAGTTGATATTAATGGTGATCAGTAGCCTCTTCTCACAGAGCTTCTTATGGCTCGTCGTGCAGTCCTCCCTGAAGAAAAGCGTGACGAGCCAAAAAAAAAAAAAAGGTCTGAGTAGGAATAGGTGATAAGTCAGTAGTCCTACAGTCGCCCAAGTCCAGGCTGTTCAAAGAGTGGATAACTTTATCCAGCGGATAAAATGCATTAGTTGGAGTACGTTCCTTCCACTGGATATCGATTTATCCGGTGGATAAAGTTATCCGCTCTTTAGACAGCCGGGACCTGTATGCTCATTTTATTTTGAAAGCTCAAGGGAGGGCGTTTATTGAAAGCAGGGGGTTTATTTCTTTAAACAATAAACATCAGATAGTGTTTCACTCGGTGTATAAGCAGCAAGTGAAGAACAACAGAAAAAAAAATTAAGATAGCAAAAATGTGACCGACGCTGATGCGGTTACAGCGTGGTTATTGTCGTCCTATCAAAACCTTCATCAGTACCCCAGTATAGCTGTCCCCTGTCTTTGATTTCCACCCTTTTTCTGCCTTTAATCCTTGTTTTCCTCCGATCCAACAGCTCCTCAAACGCCGCCATTTTGAGTTTTACAGGGGGGGTTTCAGTCTGGTACTATAAGTATTGAAAAAAATTAAAAATAATGGTGGTTGAGGACCTGATGAATCGGAACAAAAATGTTTTTAGGTGCCATATCGTACTCGTTGTGGTACAACATTTATGGGCAGCACACCTGCCACAGAAGATGCCACGATCGTGAAGAAACTGAGAGATGGAGGAGCAATAATCATTGGCATATCAAACATGAACGAGTTGGGAATTGGTACGACAGGAAATAATCCAAATAGGTAACAGACTTAAAACTAACTAAAGTGTTTAATTGCGTACTTTTTTCTTACATATTGCGCAAAACTTCATACCATGCCCTCAAAATTTTCTAGCACCAATTAATTTACTCCAGCAGTGATGAATTTTCCAGTATCTTTTTTTTTTGCTCTATATGTAATTCTTTATTGAAACAACTTGATATTAATACAGCAAATGAGCTAAATAATTATAATGTTACAACTAATATTTCCAATACTTATAATATAATACAGCTAATTAACACTGATATTATTACAACATTAAAAAAAACCCCAATATCACTAGACGGCAATCAAAAAAAAAGAAAGAAAAAAATTTAAAAAAATCAAACAAACTAGAAATGTTTACAAAATATAATGTAAATAATGTATTAATTACATACAGAAAGTGGATGCATAATTAAAACCTTTAAATAGTTAAGCATTTATAAGAGGCGACACTATCCATTTAGCTTCAAAGAAATCCTTTGTTTTTTTTACTATGCAGACTTATATATTTTTCCGTTTCATATTTTACAGCAATTTTCTTTTTAAATCCATATATATTCGGAAGAATTTGACTTCTTATACAATCCCACAAGTACAATTTCCCAATCATACTTAGATAGTTTAGAAGCTCAGCAGAAGGGGAGTTTTGTCGTATCATTCCACCTCAAACATCTTGCAACGAAAGACGAATGTTTTCCTTTAAAAGTTGGTGCCAGAATACTTCGAAGTCACGCCAGAAATCTATCGAGAAAGGACAGTGATAATATAGGAAGTGATATAGCGTTTCTGGTTCAGATGAACAAAATGAGCACGAGTCATTCAATTTAAAGCCAATTTTGTAAAGTTTAGCTTTAGTATAAAGAATGGAGTTAAGAATTTTGTATTAAAATGCTTTAACATATGCTTCAAGAGCAACACTATGCGGGATCATAAAAATTTGTTTGACTTCCTCGAGTGTGAAATGAGATTCATTTTGCAGCTTGTTTACAATAGTTGGAAAAAGAGCCTTTCTGCTTACAAGTAAAGTATAATAGTCTTTAGATTTCTTCTTTGTGACATCAAATATATTATCGTCAATTTTTAGAGAAAGTTCACCTGTTGTTGATTTATGAGTACAATTTTTTAAAATGGAAGGAATGGCGTATCGAAGACCTGCCCAAACTAAAAAATTAGTTTTAGAAATCCTGTCAGAAACTGAGGAAAAGGAATCTTTGTTATTCAAGGCCTGGTTCATACGTGGAACTTCTGCCGTGTCGAATTTAATTCAATTAACTGCGACAGAAATACGACTATTGATTCAGACGTCGCACTTGTGTCGCACTTAATTCAGAGTCGATACTGCAGTGTCTGTCGGTCAGCAGAAAATATGATAAAGCTAGAGTATCCAATATGGCGGACGAATATACGCGTGACCAAAATATTCTCGTTACTGTGCATTTCTTCAGCAATGCCATCATCAGAGCTGCAATAGCTCTCCTGCAGTACTTCCATGTAGTTTCTTGCAAAGATTTTCTCTTCTTCAGATGAGCTTTCTTCTTCGATGGAATCGCGCGGATGTTATGACGCCATTTTGAACGGTCAGCCTTGAGTTACGCATGCTCAATACATTAACATAATATATGTAAATGCATGAATTCGATTCAACACGGCAGAAATGCGACGTTTGAATCGGTGCCGCATTTCTGCCGGATAATGCGACAAGACCAGTCAAACGTACGGCAGAAATTCGGCAGCTGATTCAGACGTTGAATTTCTGTCGAATTTAATTAGTTTAATTGAATTCGACACGGCAGAAATTCGACGTATGAACCGGGCCTAAGTGAAAGGATAGATCGCTGATATGAACTACACCAGCTTCAAAATAGCTTTTATAATAAACTGTTTTATTATTAATGAGTACTCGTTTGTTATTCCAAAGAATGTAACGCCAGTCTTTTTCTGAAGAGAACGTATCTCTAAATTCTGACCACCACTGCAGTAATTCTAGATAGAATAGAGAAATATTCAGTGGAAGGATACTAACATCATAATCGCAATGAAACAAGAAAAGGCCGCCAAAGCGTTCTAGATGATATGTCAGATACCTTTTCCAGGTGCCATCATTTGAGCTAGCTATTCTTTTTAGCCATGCCAATCGGAGCGATATTGTCATGCTATCAAAATCAATCATCTTTAATCCTCCGTTGGAGTATTCGTTTATCGCCGATCTGCGTGTGACTTTATCAGGACCATTCCATAAGAATTGAAATAATAACTGGTTTAACTGACTTACAAATTCTTTTGGAGTAGGTATTAAAGATGACAAATAAACAAATTTCGGGATTAATAGAGGTTTGATAAGCGTAATTTGGCCATAAATAGAAAGTCCTCTAAAGGACCAAATTCTAGTCAGATTTTTAATACTGTCTAATCTTTCTATGAAATTCTTTTCAAGAGGCAATTTTTGATCATACTTGTAATAAATTCCTAAAGCCTTTATCGGTTCGTTAGGTCATTTAATTCCAAAAGGCTGTGCTTTGCAGTTCCTTGAAGAACCTATCCACATAGCTTCCGTTTCGTTTTGGAACAATTAATCTTTAAGCCAGAGACAATTTTTCAGTATCTACGTTCTACCATATATGTCAGGACCTCCTGTATTTGAGATCTGCGGGTCAATTTCTAACGCGGAATGAAAGATCCTCGCACTGATGAACTTGATAACCTGTAAGTCAGGTTTGAACGGGATTCCAACGCATGGCCCTCAATTGTTGTACTACTGGTTAAAATATAACATACAAATAATTTGCACGGAAAACCTTACTTTTTTTAATACTGTTGTGGACCATATAGAAGCCCTTCTTGGCCATCTTATTCTCGAATGATCGTATTGTAGGGGTACACTTAAATTGTGCGTTCACTAATGATTAAGAGCTTTTTCGTAGAAGCTTGGCACCCGGGCTGACCCGGTTAGCGGCGAGAAAGATTTTTGTCTTCAGTTCATCATATGGAAAATTTCAGCCCGGTTACCTGGTGAAAGAGGCGCGATTCTTCGCTTTGGCCTTCTCCTTCTTTGAGAGTTTGTCGAAATCACTGGGCAGCTGTGAAGTAACCACAGCCCCGAACATAAAAACATCATCCAAAAAAGTGTTTCCATCACCGTTTGCAGTTCTTGATACTGAATTTGTTTATCGGCGCCGAAAACAAGGCTTTTACATGCTATTTTCGATTTGTCCCGGTAACCGACTGGAATGTTCATATCGATTAAACCAGGCTAGCCCGCCTACTCATGAAATTTTTACAAAGGAAATATACCCGGTGTGCTAAGATCTCGGGTAGAGCCAGCCTTGTTTACCGTCCTCATATGAAGAGGCCTAAACTGACTTCCTTGTACATCTGTAAACAGGCTCCATGGGACTCCAAGGAATCCATATAATGTGAATTATTACACTGGTGGAAGCTCAAGTGGGTCAGCGGCAGCAGTAGCAGCAGGTAAATGATTTTTTGTGGATTTCTTTTCAGGGAGAAAGTAGATGTTAATCACTGTTGGGGCTTAAATTTGTTTTTTGATGAACTTATGCAATATGCATTTGTATGCGGTAGCCATATGTCCCTGTGAATAGCACTTGAAATCTGACCAAGAGTCAGCTAACACAAGATTCTCATGTTTAGCTTGTGCCTTTCGGCGTTTTTTTTTTCCGTATTTGGAGAAAATGCAACAAAAATTATCAAAAGTGATTTTAAATCCTGATTTTCCTAGGCCTGTGTCCAGTAGCATTAGGTACAGATGGAGGAGGATCTATACGTATTCCAGCTGCCGTGTGTGGAATTGTGGGAATTAAAGGTACAGTATTTATAAATATAAATAAGGTGCCCTTTGATAGGAACTAAGCCCGACCTAATCTTGTACCCCGATCTCAGTAGGCGGTTCGGGAATGTCGACTGAACGTGGGAGATCTGGGTACGAGATTAGCTCCGACCGTGATCACTGTGTGTCTATCTCTTTATCACCGACAACGAACTGAATTACAGTAATGCGCCAGAAATAAACGCAGAAGTTCATTAACTAAGGCTAGCTTCTCTATACGAACTGTATACGGCAAATAGGCCATTTCCGAGTTGCTGTGAGCCTCTTTATGAAAGCAAGGCTAAGTGTAAAGATTTTATTATGAAATTAGTTTTCATTCCTGTACAAACAAAACTAATTTTTATATGAAATATTTTGCTCTTAGCCCCGCGTTCAAAATGAGGGTCAAAGCAACTCGGAAATGGCCTATTCGTGATTTAGTCAAGCGTAGTTAATCGAGGGATTGGTTGAGAAACCTTGCCATGAAAACAATGGTGCTGCAATTTATGTTGGAAGGGCCGCGACAATGGATGATTCGTTGTTTTAATGCTCAGACTCCGAAGTTGAATATCTTAACAGGAACGTTTCTATATGTCAGTTGCGCCAACAAATTTCAAAATCTATTGCAACTGTAGTTTGTGCACAGTCAAGGCCATAAATGCTTACAGAAACATATAACAATGAAGTTTATCATGCTTCATAACCATTGCCTTTTTTTTAACCAGTATGGCTAAACCGAGTCTTAAAAGGACTCAAACGTTCGAATATAGTTTAATCAAACTGTAGCTTTCTGATCTTTTCCCCCCGTGCTATTAGCGTCATTTGGTCGAGTAAGTACGAGTGGAGAAGTGCCTCTTACACATACTGTCAGTTGTACTGGTAAGTCAGGGCATTCGATTTAATGTTTACTTTTGAGTCATAATCACGGGTTAAAGGACTCAGCGTAACATGAGTCAAGAGTATGATTACCGATCGAATTGGACGACACGAAATCCTTCTAGCTTTTAAAATACCTCTACAAAAATTCGAGTACAATGTATAAGGAAACAACATTTGGAACACGAAAATACAAAGTTTTACTTGCGAGATACAAGTGCAACTTCCCAAAAGCCATTTGACGCGCTCGTTCTGCATTCTTAAACAAGTCCATCGTTCAGTTTCCAGATCTCACCCAATATAAGCTTCAGTTGAAGTGGAGGAACGCAGCGGAAATTATCATTTTTAAGCTTTCAAAGATGAAGATAGACCACGAGTGAGTCTGTTATTTTTCTCAGGGTTAATGAAACGCGCTAAATTATTTTCGACACTCGATTAAAAATCGTCATAAATTGTGTAACATCAAACACAAAGTATGGCAGCATATAGTTATTTTTGAGCAACAAAACTTTTGAATAAAAACTCGTGAATTGTCTAATTTACTTCATACTTTGACTTCATCAGGTCCTCTTTGTGCTAGCGTAAGGGATGTAGCCCTGGTGTACGGTGAGTAAAAGCCTACGAGCCCAATTATTTGTATTCATTAAAATAAATATTTAAGAGCGGCGGTCAGGAAAAATCGAGCAAAATCTGAATTTTCTGGCGAAACTTAGCAGAGTCGATTTCTTTCATCTTTTGTCCATAATAACGTTTTACTAAAGTAAGAATCATGGTGTGGCTTAAATTGGCCAGAAACATTTGCGTTTTGAGAAAATCAGGAAAATCGATCGAAACCTTGTGAACTGAAAAATAATTGAATTTAAAACCGGAAAATCACCACTTTTAATTGTCTCAGCGTTTGTTTTAAAAGAAGCGTACGAAAATCGGGATTCCTTATATCGAAAGACAATCTCTTTCTGATATGATAACCGATGAATTTGTGTTTGTAATGATATCTGGCAAATTTAAACAATTTAAAAACGGCGGCATATTTTTACAGCTGGCGAACTCTGCAATGTAGTGCCAAAGGTCAAGCACACATTTCAGTATGTGGTATAACTCGAAATATTCTCACACTTTGGCTTTCAGTAACAATTGCCTTGATGTACTTCATACCTTAATATCAGGCTGGGTTCTCCATTGAGAGTTTCACAAAAGGTCGTTAAAGTTGGCTAATTTCGACCACGACATCGTTTGGCGGAATCAAATAACTGCCCGTGCAAACAAACCGATGCGACGAGCAAACTGCCAATCACAGCTTCAAGGCCTTCAATAATGCTCCTATCTTGCATTATCAAAAAGATTTCTGTTTTACTCTCGCTTCCTTTTATCCATTATCGACGGGAAGAGAAGAAATCGAAAAGATTCAGTCATGTCTAACAATGTTGCGTGACAGCAAATATGCAAATTAGTTAGATCGTCACTGAGATGTGGCAGTAGGCAGTAGGGAAGGGGTGGGGGACGGGAAGTATTGCTTCAACAGGCCCGTAGTCAGGCTAAAACAACTGGGATGGGGAGGGGGGGGGGGGGGGGAGCAAATTGAGGCCATCAAAAAAGGAGCAGATATAGTAAGTAAAACGATAACTTTGCACTTGCATCACACTTTTTGGTACATTTCGTTTCGACCCTTTGCCGTCACTTTACGGACTACCACGTGAAATTGCCTAACTTGTTCACGTTTGAAGGAGGAAGTAAAAAGACGACAAATTTCCCTTTCTCTTTTTCCGGTGAACTTGGAATCAGGCAGTAAGAATCCGTCCGCAGGAAGATTCGCCCAAAATAAAAAAAATAAATAAATAAATAAAAAGGTGGGAGCTGGAATTATCGTGATGAAGTTTAAAAGAACGCGAATTCTCTTTATGATGTTTTCGAATTTGCTACCATCACCGTCGTCTTATCTTTAACTCCCTTCTAACAAACACAAATCGGTCATGAGGATTTTGGTTCTTATTTCCGATTCACAAGGAAGGACTGCCCTCGCTGCTGTTGTATAAAAGCCAAATGTTAGCGGAGGAAACTGTCAGGTAATAAACAATTTATTAAAGGTTGTGAAAAGGCACTTGCAGCGTCAGAATTCAAGATTGATTGTTGTACATTATTACTGTTTTTTAATTATTTATTTTTTGACACATTGTTTTTTCACACTTCTTAAAATTCTGGGGGGGGGGAGGTCGGGGCTCGAACCCCCCCTGCCACTCCCCTTGTCACGGACGCGTTTACTAGCTGCTTATCTAGAATAACGAATTCTTTGAGACAACTTTTGCGCAAATGACTAATACCCGTAGTTCTTTATTGAATTTTCTTTTTCGTAGCGACCAGCAACAAGAACCGTCAATGCCAAAGATACCACGGAGGTACAGACTTAAAAACCTACTCATACTGATTAAAGTGTAGAGCGAAAATTTACTTCTTCCTAAGATAGAGGGGAAAGGGGGGTGGGGTTGGCTTAATTAGATACATAACCTTATTTCTTTTTAATTTCAGCCTCTTCATTTCACTTAGACCATCATAAGCTGCTATGACGTCTTACTTTCCTCAAGAGAAGGACCTTTTTACGGGGTAGTGAACAAAAAGTTGTCCACCACAGTCAGTAGCCTGACTAGAACTAGGTTTCCAAGCACAGAAAAATAAAAATAATACATAAATAAATAACACTGAAAACTTCACGTGTAATCTAATAAACGGCTTTCTCCGCATCTGATGAACTGAAAATACATCTGAATACTAATATTTTGTGCTGGAAAAGACCGAATGTGCAAAAAAGTAAAGTGTTACATCAGACGTTTTTACAGTTTATTGTACATAAAAAAAGGTAATGAAAATTATGTAAACCCATACCTGAACCAACTGGAATAAATAGTCCTAGTTTCTTCCATGGCAAATGGCACGTTTTTTTCCAAGTCCTCGTTCTAGTTTTGCGACTTTTTGCGCCTGGCTGTCATGGCTCGATATTTGACACTTATTTGAACTGACCTCGACGCCAGCCAATGCCCAGAGACAAACGGTGTCGAAGACAAATCGTCAATTCCGAAAGGTGAAGGAGATAGACGAGATAAGCATTCGTGGTGAAGGAGATACACATTCTTGTCAGAATAAGTTCAATTTCGGTTTATACATCGGCTATTGACAAGGAAGACTTGTGACCGGCGATGTTCCTTTTGCACTAGTTTACTTCAGTTGATCTGCTCCTATCTCTGGGGTCGTAAGAGCAAGGACCTCAGACCAAGGAGCTAAAAGAAAACCTCCATGCTTCCATGGCAGCACAAGAATATCAAACCAAATTTAAAGTGACAAATGTTCCAGTTTCCGTAATTGAATTTATCTTACTTTACTTTACTAATTCAATTTACTTTAGAAAACACCAATGCGTGATACTATTAATATTCACTGATTATTGGTGATTTCGGGATTTGTAAAACGCAAACCTAACTATTTAGCGAATTAAAAACAGAATAGGAAAGTTTGACCGGTCTCCAATTTTTATTTCGGCGAGCATTTTACCATAGCCATAGGGAAGAACTTCAACCCCACAGATTTCCTTTTGATGCGGTTTCATTGGCAATCTGACACCTGAGCGAACTCAAGAAATGGACATCGAGACGCTTACGGGTCCGTTACTAGATATGGTTTTATAAGCAAAAATCTCACCGCGCAAACGAGAAAAATCGGTTCCTAGACCAGACTTTTCCTCATTGTGGTTAAAAAGGATGTAAAGATTAAAAGAAATTCGTTTTCATTAGGCTTTTTTGGTGTATGTAAAATTAGTCTGTTTATTGTCACGGTAACGCAACAACCGGTTGTTTATTTAGCCGTTGTCGGAATTTTAAACGACTTATGGTGACTTCAAAACGGTCGTGTGAAGTGCTTAATTCAAAACCCAGACTGATTTTAATACATTATCAAGAACATCGTTCCATCACTCAAAAGGCAAAGTTTAAGAAAAATCGGCCTTATACCACATAGCGAAAACCATCTTTAAAATTTATCCGTTTTTGCGGGATTTTTCCTGTTTAGGAAAGGGACATTTTCCTAAGCTCTGTTTGCTTTTATGAATAATGGTTAAGTCTAGTTCAAACTCTGCTATAAACGTGCGGTGCTTCCTCCGTCAATACCGAGTATAAAAATACCATGGATCTTCTTTCCTTGCAGACGGAAGAGTCAGTTCAGAATATTAATTTCACACTGCCGTGCGGGTACCTTCGGGATCCTCGCGGGTCAAATTTGTTTATCTCAGTTTTCTAGAACGTTAAGCGCTCCTAGAGAAAACTAAAGGCGTCAAATTTGTTCTCTACTTAAGGGCTTTTTGTAGCCAGAAAATGAGCGAAATTGATTTCACGAGTTCTGCCACCAAATGCTTGATATTTTCTGACCGCCACTCTTAATTAGCTTGAAGCATTAGTAGTTCAGTCTAAGGAAATTCCAGCAACTTACAGAAGTTGTATTATGGAGTGCATCACCCGACAAATGGTCAATCATATACAGTCGAACCTACTTTTGCGACCACCTCTCGTAAGCGACCACCTCTCATTAGCGACCACTTTTCCAAAATACCAAAAGTTTTCAAGTCAAATCACTATAGATGGAACCACTCGTAGGCGACCACCTTTCGTAAGCGACCACTTTAAGAGATGATTGTTTAAAATGTTCAATTGTTTTTAACCTCCCGTAGGCGACCACTTGACACACAATCTGCTGTATCTCTCGGGCGAAAATTAAAAAATGTGTCGCTGTAACATATTGGCTACATAATTGCAACGGACGCCGTAACTCTCACAGTCGGAGCTACCGGAAGTGTTTCCCGATATAGCTTAGCATTGAAACAATTGATAAAATACACATGTACTATACTTCACACTGAAATAAACTCTAATCAGATTGAATTCCTAGTAGGAAAAAACTCTCTTATCTTTTATCGTTCTTATCTTTTCGCTTATGTTCCGTTCCCTGAAAAATTTAGACAGCGCCAACTGGAGTAATAAAAGAGTCAAGTTTCTTCCACTATAATTGTTTCAATATGAGATACAAACAATAATCACCGTAGACCCTAAGATTATTTGCCTAGAATAATTTTGGATCAGAAGCTAAGAAAAAGTTATTACTATGGGTTTCGATAAGCACTGGCAAAAGAGTTAGGTCTCAGCAATTACCATATGTAAATTACCCGAAATTGAGAGCCCCTGTGGTCTGACCTCTGGTAAGCGACCACCTCCCGTAAGCGACCACATATCGTTGACATTATGGGTGGTCGCTTACGGGAGTTTCGACTGTATGTATGCATGGTAGAATTAGAGCTGTAATCAAACATTTACGTTTCATCTTCCTATAACTATGTAACATGTATATAATATAGTAACCTATGTTATAAATAGTTAATAGTTTGCCGTTTAAAATCTTGGCCTTTTCTGCTTTTTCCTCAGCATTCTTAGCGGGAAAAGACAAAGATGACCCAAAAAGTGAGTCTATCTGTCTATCAATGGAGTCACCCTTGTTTTGACCTGAAAATCGCAAAACACATGCAACATAAACACAAACGAGATTGCAATAAGGAAAATAATCTTCTTCGTCACTCGTGAAGGAAAACATGTATGAGTAGTTCATAATTGGTTTTTACTTGTACAAAATGGTTTAGAGTTTTGGGCGGTTGCAATGTACGTGCAGTAAAAACATTCATTCATTCATTCATTCATTCATTCATTCATTCATTCATTCATTCATTCATTTATTCGTTCGTTCGTTCTTTCTTTCTGTCTTTCTTTCTTTCTTTCTTTCCTTCTTTCTTTCTTTCTTTCTTTCTTTCTTTCTTTCTTTCTTTCTTTCTTTCTTTCTTTCTTTCTTTCTTTCTTTCTTTCTTTCTTTCTTTTTTTCTTTCTTTCATTCGTTCGTTCGTGCGTTCATTCATCTCTAACGGTGCGTAGAGAATAAACAGCCCACAGTGTTGTTCTATCTGTTACCAGCTCTCTGCCAACCAGACGTGACTCTGGAAGGATTTGAAAACGTCTCATGTCTTGAAGGTATTACCCTTGGAATCGACTGGAAGTTCTTCAGGGTATTTAGAACAATATTTCTTACTTTTCCGCTTCAGGTTATAAGTCAGACTGCTGTTACATGGATTAGACGTATTTTACTGTTGTCAATCAACCAAACACCAGCCACTCAGGGCATATCAAAATCGATGCCAAAAATACACTAATGGTTAAGTCAGTAATACTGAAGAAAGCCGGACATTTGAGGACATGAGAAGTTACAAGAGCTTTATTGTAATGTAATAATAATATAAAAGCAAGCTGAAATGAAACGTGCTGGTCAAGAATTACTGTAAAAAAAATTAGATTAGACCACGAGTAATCCTTTATTTTCCTTAGGGAAAGTAAAGCGAGCAAAACAAGAAAGTGCGCAAACATTGCTCCCCGCGAGGAGACACGACGTGCGGGAGGCAATTTGTCGCACTTGCTTGCGAGAAAGAAATAAGGGACTATACATAGTCGCCGTCGATTTCTAAGACATGATACTTGATTCAAGCTTCGTCCTCATCAACTATAATCTGATCACTGAGGAAATATAACTATAAATACTAATTGTTGATTTTTTTCATTTCTCAGGATTGTGACCCAGATGTTTACCAACAATGCGAGAAAGGTGCTGAATTGTCACGGCTTTGTTTTCATTATAAAGCGGACAGCAGACATAATTTTAAGTGTTTTGCGTTCTTAATTATTGGATGCCTCTGAAAGTAGTTAGCTGAGCAGCAGTTCGAGGTAGCGAATAAAAAGTTACTGTAAACTGTATCCCAGCGGGGTGGAGTCAACCGTATCAAAATATTTTAAAAGTTTTCCAAGAGAGCGGAGACAAGCGCGAGGCGAGCATAGGGCGGAGTCACGCGTGACGGGAGGGGCGCCCCTCTCCGCGCTCGCCTGGAAAAAAAAAAATTAATGCCTGTTCTGCAGGCTACAAATTGTTTTTTTCGTTTTGGAAACCTTAACCTGCGGCTGACTTTAAGAGGCAAATATTTTGTCGATGCTGGATTATTTACATAAATGTTTCTTCCCAACAGCTGTGGAGTATTTGAATGATTTAGGAGCTTCTGTTGTAGCGATACAAATCCCAGAATTACAGGTAACACTTGCGTTTCTTTACAGTTAACTAAGCTTAGTTTTACAGATGTTTATAAAAAATATAGCTGTTAGTGTTTTTTTTAGACAATACAACTATATTATCATCATCATCATCATCATCATCATCATCATCATTATCATCATCTTTTTAATTCATCATCATATCTTTATTTACCCTCGAATTTTAAGAGTAGCTTATGCAGCTAATATCTCCGAGCATTTACCCACCCAACCATGAGAATATACACACAAAGACCAGACCACAACACCGGAAACTACGTCGTTTACTCTTTGCGAACAGTGAGTGGGTTCTTTAACGTCCCACAGAGTATTTAAAAACAAGTGTTGTCGGACGGGGCCTACGGTTTATCGTCCTTATCCGAGAAGACGAGAAATTCTAACCATTTGCAGATGTCAAAGCAAAGGCAGCACTTTCTCCTCACTTTTCTCCTCATCATAAAGCTGAAATCGAACTTCTAAAACAGCTAAAAAACAACAAAAACTTATCCATTGTGAAAATAACTTAGAAATGATTGTACAGCCTGAATGCTTGAAGGCCTGCCGTGGTTTAAGGGCTAGTCCGAATTCAAACTACTTGTGCAAATAACCAGCGATTTCTTACCATTCTTCTTTGTCATGGTAATTTTTAATTTTGCTGCAGGTCAGGTAACGAAAATCCGTCCATTTGGACACGGCCGGACAAAATCACCTTCAAATTAGTAAAAGGCCGCCAAGTTTGAGAGTGTTGTCAAACGAAGATATAGCTCCGTCAAGTCCGAGAAATTTACGGATGTTTTGCATGGAGATGGGCAAAAATTGCCGTCTTCATATAAGTCTCTTGCGCAAGCCGATTTTTGCGTCGTCACGATTGGGTAGACGGTTCTCGGGGAAGTGTAGCTGCTGTTGAACATGTTTCATAAAAAAAGAAATGTTTCCTCGACGGCTGCTCAAGCTATCCTACAATCCCTCGCTGGAGCCAGACTCCTCACAGTTTCTTGAGTTGGGAATTACTAGAAGCCTTGATCTCATGGCTTGCCTCGCAGACGCTCTTTCGGCTCGTCACCCAATCTGTTGAGTGGGAGGGAAGTTATAAATATATTTTTCCCAGTGAAAAGCAGAAAACACAGACAGTACAATCCGTGGTGGCATTGCTACCATTGTCACGCAATCTTTCCTCCCAAACAAGAGATTGCGTGACGATCCAAAAGAGCGTCTACGAAGGAGGGCGAATTGATCTCATTATCTTACACGTTACTAAAAATCAAGACTAGAGGCACTAGAGGCACATTTTCTTCCTTTGGTAATTTCAGGAGACATTCACTGCTCATGGTGTCACTATAACTTCAGAGTTCTCGGCTGCGTTCGAAATGGAATATCACAAATATTACAGTGAAATGGTGAGTTTCTTCATTCATTTGATAAAGATAGAATCTTGTCTTGAAATAAAGGCTGTTGCTAACCAAAACAGAGGCACAGACATTTTGGATGGCTGTTCCGATATCTGTTAAGGGCATCCTTACCGACTAAACTGAATTTACACTGACCTCTCGGTGCACTGCGTACGATTGTGTAACAGTGGAACGCGGTTAATAAGGACACCGAAGGGACATGCCAATGTGTCCGTATTAACCGGGTGTCCGTATTAACCGGCTCTCAGAGAAAAAGTCACGGACACATGTTTTATCGATACAAAGGCTTAAGCAGACATTTCTACGGCAACAAAACGTTGTTTAATTTCTTAACAGTAACTGCAAGCCAACCCTAACAAGTTCAAACGTAACTAAAGAAACCTTACGCTCGTTTATCACATCGGCCTTCGGACTAAAAAGTACATTATTGTTCTTGCAACATGACAACGGAAGCCTTACCAGCATTGATTGCTTTCTATGTTTATCAACCTATCATATCTCACCTTTTCATTAGTATCATTTTAAATATTGGAACCGTTTATTTCCAATTTTTACTTAGCTTTTTGCAGCCCCTGAAGAACGATACTTTAGTCAAACCGAAATATTGGGCAATAAAACAGTTATTTTAGCTGTCCGACCAGCCTTGCATTTTGATAGTACGCCAGATAAGCAGTGTCCGTAAAGTGGGTTGACGATGTTTGAGAGTTTGTCACTCGGGACACAGTAGTGTCCGTTGTCCGTGTAAGCGGGTTAATTTTATAGACAAACGAAACTGTCCGTTATATCCAGGTGTCCGTAGAGCGGGCTTCCACTGTACTTCAACCTCTAACGGCTACACCTCGTAAACCTGGCATACTCCACGCCGTTGAAAAAGTTACTGATGTCCGTTATTACTTTTCTGATTCTCAGAGTGCTAGGGCATTGGCTCTTTTTACCAAAGGAAAGATGTTCAGCGCGCAAGATTATATCCAGGTGAGGAAGTTGTTTTCTTTACTGATTAGCTGAGCGCACAAAAATAGTCTTCTCCTCGCGGTGAGATGCAGGGCTAGAAATCAGTGCAAGGTTGTAACTACGGGACAAAAACGGAAATGAATAATTGTATTCGGAATATATTCCAATTTGAGGGATGTAGCTTTAGGTTTCTCGATAGTCATATCTATCAGGATCTTGACAGGGTTTTACAGACATAAAGAAGCCGGAAACCAAGAAACGCGATTACAGACCTTTTTAGCCAACTATAATCCCTTAAATCTGAAGAGAAAAAAGTCTTTGGCCTAAATTAGTTCACAATAAATGTTTTGTTCAGATTTCAAATCAGTGCAGAAATTATTTGACTTGTAACCGCATTTTCCCCATGCAAGCCCTCTTTTCTTCCCCGGTGTTTTTCTCTAATATACGACTTGTGGTAGCTGGTTAGAAGGGGTTGAAACATCGTATTTTACCCGGTGAAAGGTACGGTGTATTGATTCAAAGTGATCAAAACTTTATAGCAAGGTAAAAAAAAGATATACAAAGTTCAAAACGGTCAAAACAAAAATGTTCATAAACCAAAAATTTAAATTAAAGAAACTGATCAAATCTGACGTAAAAACTTGTTTCGCTGTAAACATCAAATTCCTTGATCATGTCATCCAAAATTTTTACCAGATAACTGATTCTAGGAAATTTAATTAGGTTTGGTCGCTTCCGCTTTCGCTTGAAATCAGTATATGGGCACTATCTATTTCCTTCCCTGTATTTTTAATCTGAAGGGAAAAACCGTGAACATTACCCTGACTTATAGTTTGCAGAATCTACTTTCGTTACAATTCAGTCTCTTTTCAGGCTATGAAACAACGCACAAGGTCAATGGGTTTCTTGAAAGCAATTTTTGAAGATGGCGTTGATTGTATTTTAACACCAGGTAAAGTTATCACATTTTAATGCTGCTGGTTCTAGATAATCCCTCCGCCATTCGAGCATTTCATCAAGCTTCTCGTATATTGTCGAAAAAACAGAGAATGCTTTAGCAATAGTTCAAAAAGCCATACCGCGCAGTACCGTGTTTACCTCGCGTGTTTCCACGTGTTTGCTTAAGGCGGGGGTATACCGTAAAGCCGTTTTCATGCCGCTTAAAATCGGTTTAACGGAAATATCTCGTTCACGTTTCCGAAGCAACACAAAAACCCTTAGCTCATAACACAAATCAATTTTTTTGGGTATTTTGTAAATTTTTGGGGGATTCTTAGGTATATTTGGGAGGAGATAGTTTTTCTCAAAAAAGTAGTAAAATTTGGAGAATTAAGAAATAGTTAAGATTTGACATAGTTTCAAAATTAGAATTTGAAGTTAAAAACTGATATATGGACACCCAAACAGTCCCCTACCAACCTGGTGTGCTCTTAGGTTGGGGGCAACTGTCTATTGGTGTTCAAAAAATAATTTTCTTTCTTTTATTCCTTCTTTAAACCTCTTAAAATTCCATCCAAATTCACGTTTACTCCCATCTTAATTGGGAGCATTTTTTCTCTGTAGATGACAAAATTAAATAATTCATAAATTTACAATCAGTCGTTTCCTCGGTTCAGTCCTTTGCAACTTTTTCCAGACCTCAACAGTCAATAGGCCATTTCCGAATTTAATTTTGCCTCTGTTTCGAAGCGAGTCTTGTTGCGAAACCATTCGAATGAAAACGAGGTTGATTTACGTCAAAAAGTCAGTCATATTAACGTGAAAGATTTTGCACTTAGTATCCTTTTGAAACAAGGGAGAATTCAAAATGGAACTCGACCAGAAATCGTCTATTCATTTCGGTGACATATTCGAAGACCCACAGCCGTAATCTCGTAGCCAGATCTCAGTCGGTTCGTGGGAGATCTGGGTACGAGATTACCACAGCCGTTCACGAGATCCGTAACGCATCGACGGTGGCGAAAGACAGATTCCTAGCGACTAAACAAGGGAAATGCTTCTTTTCTCGACATTCAAGCGAGAAACTCAATTCGAGAGCGAGGACGAAAGTCACCCGCCCGTGGAAACTCAACTTGTGCATGTTTAAATTTCATTTTCGTTCGATAAACCTTGCATGGGATTAATGGCTGCTTGTATTCAATGATTCACTCTTGATTAGTTTACCTTTCAACATATTTCAACAAAGCTCTCGTAAACGGGAGGGAGAAGGAAGATTTTTCCTTCATTCATGATCAATTTCTCGCACTTCACGCGAGTCTAGCCTTGGCTTCCCGCGCGAATATCCTTTCCCTCCCTTCATGCTCCGCGTTTACCAATCCCCGTCTTTTTCTCCATTTTGTGCACATTCCACACAGGCTAAGGTAATATTTTACTTTTATTTTCCAGCACTCGGGATAAAAGTACCAAAGATTCCGGAAAACTTTTTAGACAACGGCGAGAGTTATCTGTTAAGAAGGTAGACTTTAATTTTAAGAAAAGCTCTTAAAAAATTTTTACCTTCCGGCCCTTTAGAGGCTTTGCATTCGTGTCAAAATTTAAATGAATAAAACAGAGCAAAAAAGTTAAGTCTTTGCTTATAGTGTATATGTACTTAGTTATCTTATGTTAACAGCCACTAAGTTCAAGTGTTACGATCAAATGTTTTGTATTGAAGCGTATCGAGGTGAAAATCCCTGTGTGGCCGTTCCAACGAGTTGGCTATATTACAAATACAGTTTTGTACCCTGAAGAATGCAGCATTACCGACATGTTGGTTGAAACTCTCTTACCAGCGTCGATTTTATAATCTTTAAATTCTCATATATTACAAGTGAGCCGAGGAGTTGAACTCGGTACTACATAGACTTTCTAAAAGTCCCTTCCAATACGAATTTTCCTACGTCACTATCTAGGTTGTCGTCCCATTATTCATCAGCTAATTTATCGCCTTCATTAACTCGACTGTAAATGCAAAAGTCGAGTTGTGGCAGGTCTAGAACTGATTCTAGGGAGGAGATTTACGGAGCCTTCCTAAGTTAGTATGTATCTTAAGGGAGGAGTGTCACCTATTTTTAGCGTCACTTTTAGGAGCGAAAAAACATTGTATCGATGGAAACGTTAAAATAATGGTACAATTTTGTTAACAATAACCCTACTTGTGCACGGAAAGTAGTATCAATCATTTTTGTCTGCAAATGGCTAGGATGGAAATGGATTGTAACTCAAAAAAATTGGCCAACTTCAAGTTCCTCCCGTGTATTTTGGAGAAACCGCGAAAAACGGAGAAATCATTTTATATTTTCCTCCCCATGCTCTAGCAGCGATTCGCGTTAATAATGAAAGGGCTCTTCGTCAAATATTTCAGCAGTTTTAGCCAACATACAGCAACATCTCCGTGCCAGTGCCCCTCAACCTCTTAACAAAAGCCTGTTGCTGGAATAAAAACAGACAGTTGTTGAGAAACATTATTAAGGAATACAGGAGCCAAATTCATAAATCCCTTCTCAGTTAAGATATATCTGTAGTATTGTTTCCTAGCAGTAGGCTATTGTTAGTACAACAATACACTTTTGTCAACAAACCATAGTTACTCAAGATAAATTAGAAGGGTTTCGTGGCTCCGGATTTCAATTCTGGCGCCCATTAATGAAGTAAATGACTCTCCTCAAGGGTTACCACTCACAAAATCTATAAACTCCCTTGATCATGTTATTAACATACATTTGTTAAAGTTCATTTCCTCCCGTTTAATCTGCAAAAAAAAAAATACTCTTATCAGTTGATAAGGAAAATTTAATTCTCTTTTCCATTTTTTTCTGATTATGTTTTCAACACTGAAAAACCAATAACAAGAAAACTAACATTTTTGTTTTCGTTCGGTGAAAAGCTATGTTATCCTAAGCCTCTGTAATACTAGCATGATTTATGGTCATGTAAATGAAGCTTGTAATTGTTGTTGCCTTATTCAGTACTCTCCCACCTCATTTAAGTTGTTTTCCACTACAGGTACATGGCTCTGGGAAACTTCACAGGCATTCCTGGCATGACCCTGCCTGTTGGTTATGACGATCACGGTTTGCCTATCGCCCTGCAGATTATGAGTTCATGGTGGAATGAACATGTCATGTTACGTGTCGCTCACGCAGCTGAAGGATTTGTGGCTAAGAAGAAACCTCAAGTTTACTACAACTTGTTGGAAAAAACAACGATAACCAAGGAATTAAACTTTAAGAAGAACTGTCAGAGCCGGTTATAGTGGTTTCCTCGCTGGGCGAAGACTACACTGCATAATAACCAAATGTTCTCTTGTTTTATCAACTTACATTTTATAAACTAGCTAGACCAACCATTACATCGTTATGAGTCATTCTCAAACCATTGAGTGGGATTATCGTCAAATGAAATTAGAGCTGTTCAACAACTCTTTGAAATTGAAGGCGCGTCATCATGGAGTACAAACCTGAACTGAACAAATGGGATGATATATTATTACTCTGTGGGACATAAAAAAAACCCCACTCACTGTTCGCAAAGGGTAGGGGACGTAGTTCCCGGTGTTTGGTTTGGTCTTTGTGTGTTTATTCTCATGGTTGGGTGGGTAAATGCTTGGAGATATTAGCTGCATAAGCTACTCTAAAATCCTAGGGTAAATAAAGATATGATGATTATGATTAATTGATTTGGCTTCTAGAGAAAGTTGTTGTTTGGTAGCTAAAAGAAACCTTGTCAGTTCATTGGTAGTATAAATAAGACCAATGCGAACAGCTGTGACCTCAAAGTGGCACAAAATAGCTGACATCAAGAGAAAATAAGGGGACAGAGAGGGAGACTAGGGGCTTTGGCTGGGATATGTGAATTTCACTTCATTTATTTTTAGACATCGTCTAAACGGAAGTCGGCTTCCCGAGACGTCTGCAAATGGTCAGTGTAAAGTCACGGGAAGTCATTGGAGCGTGCCAACGTTGCATTGTGTAATGTTGGCTGTTGAATATACATTACGGCTTTCCTAAGTGGCATATAGGCGTCAAGATACGTTGCGGACGTTTCGGGAATCACGACGTCTAAAAACAACTTAAGTGAAATTCACATATCCCTTCTCTGTCCTCTTATTTTTTTCTTGCTGACATTCAGGAGGAGAGAACTGGTACTTGCAATGACCTCTCCCACGAAAAAACATTTTATTAGCAGTGGAAAAAACCACCCAGCCAGGTGCAAGTTGCATCTAAAAATCCAGCGAATGAATGGCAATATGTATCAAGCCTAGAGCTAGAACAATTTCATTGCAAAATAATGTGTCACGTGCTGATGGCTCGCTCTATGTCTTTTGGGGAGGGGTAGAATCGTCAGTACAGTGTGCCAGACAGCGAGCCAGGTCTGATCACGATTCACTGTTATGACAATGAGAGGAACATATTGGGAAAACAAGAAGAAAGCTGAGATTCTTATGGAAAGGATTATTTCTGTGCCCCCTGAAACAGTGGTAGTTTTTTAATATTCTTATTCTATAAGATTTTTAGTGAATGTAGACTTTGCAAAGTCTCGTCCCTTGTCCGTGTAAAAACTAATCAACGTAGTTCTGCATTTGTTGATCATCGGAGATAATCAACAAAATCATTTTCCCCTGTTAACCAATATGTAAAAAAAAAAAAAAAAAAAAATGTAATTAAACTTACAGTGTATCCTCGGATTTTGAAACACGTTTTTAATAAAATTCTACGCCAATCAGAGACATTGTCAATGTTGAATGACAAGAGTTCTTTGTATGATGTTTTGCATGACGCCAAACAGCATACGCTTCAGAAGTCGCCTACCAAAGCCGTACGTAATTGCTGTACACATCTTTGCCTTTATGTTATCAACCACGCAGACTCACTGTATATTATGAGTTCGGTTCCAGTTTCTCGAAGTAATCTACATCTTTACTTGGGACCAGTCCTTTTATGTTGCTCACGCTCCTGTCGTCATTCAGCTCACAAGTCCCTTCTTTGTAATAGTTGTATGATTGACACTTGAGATCACGTGCACAGTATAGCGAACATACCATGTTGCTGACAGTGGCGCGTACATACATCACGTGACCTACTAACGTTGCGTCTTTTTTGACGAGGAAAAAGGATGCACTTCTTTTTTCTGAGGAAAAGTAAAAAAAACGGTCAAAATATAATTGCTCTCACAGGAAGTTGTTGGGAAAAGTTGCGTAATTACTTGTTGTAAGTCACTACTTTATCTACGTTGCATTACTTAGTGATCAAGTTACAGCAAAATACACATGGGCCTCTCCAGGAATTTTTGTTCAATAAAATTACCCTCTTCCGGAAATTTAGAAGATCCTCTCAATTTTTCGGTGACATTCACGGAAACGGATAACGAATTTACCGAGTTTTAATATCCTGCTGTACCCTATAGTAAATTACTTCATGTTTCCCTGACATTTTTCTGAAAATCTCTCCAGATTCGAGGAGGAATTTCCTGTGAAACAGGCCCTTGATCTTGGATACCTAAGGGTTGCAATCTCCCCTGCTCGTAAATCTATTTATCGTTACATTTTCAAGGGAACGTGTTTAATGTGCAGAATTGGCTTAAAAGCTATGAATAGTACACAATACCCATCGACAATTTGACAAGGACATGACAAGGGACATGAATGAAACGTTTCTTTCCCTACGATGTCTTCGGGGGACTTGCCAGCCTTAATATTAAAATGGCTGAAAAAAGACAAAAATACAGCCGACAGCGGTACCTCTGGACACTTTGCCGGAGCGTTGTACCATGACGATGCACCACGAGATTTCGGCCCGCGGTTTGCTTATGCCAGCTGGAGATGGTTCCGCGCTGCTTTCCGATATCTTGTCCCCGACAAGACAGTGAGGGAGAGAAAAGTCGGCCCCTAGACCATATGAGACAGATCCCTTTCGTTGGCGCCTCAGTTCCACCTTACTGACTTAAACTGAGATTCAGCCATGTATATATATGACAATGTAGTCATTTTGTCTTCCATGTGGTACGTTTTGAGGTTTGAGCATGCGCACGGGCTAAAACGATATAATCACAGAGGGATGAGTCGTGGTCAAACAACCTGTAGTCTTGGAGGTACCGCTAGTCTTGGACTCCTTTTACCTTAGTTCATTCTTACAATTTTTATTGCCGATGGATTGTTGACATTGTTAAGGAAATTAGGTCGTCACTCGAAGAGCTCTGTGAAAGTCGTTGCTATTTTTCTGTTTTTGGCTATTAAGTCAACACTTATTACTGTGCCATGTAATGAAAATGTGCCGCGTTTGTTACTACAACAACTCAGATGCTACCTTTCCCCTCTTGATGTCTGGTGACATCAATTCTAACCCTGGACCGGTCTCTGCTTCGACTGCTGGTAAGATCAATTGCCTCGTGATGAAAGCCAGAAGCTTAAAATGTTATCACAAAGACAGCACAACAAACTGGGAATCCGTGAGTAACCTCCATCGCTTCCAGGACCTGATGTGCACTGAAAACCCTGACATTATATGTGTCAATGAGACATGGTTAAACCAAAATATCAGCAACTCTGAAATATTGCATTCTGGCTTTACAATATTTAGGAGAGATCAGTCTGATGGAAGTGGTGGTGGAGTTCTTATCGCAATCAAAACGGCCTCCTTCAACGTCAAAGAATTTAAACCTGAATCGGAAGCCGAGCTGCAACAGCTTGGGATCATTTTTGCCGAAATTACTACCCTTACTGGTCAAAGAATTTTATTTTGTTTTTTTATATGGGACGCCCAATGAAGACCCAAGTTGGATGGATGTATTCGATTATTTTCTGCATGAAGTTTGTGACCATGTCGACAATATGGTAATTTCGGGCGACTTTAATTTGCCAGACATCCTCTGGGACTCCATTGAAAGCGCATCGGGTGTTAACGAACTAGCCTTTATTGAAACCCTTCACGACCACCTCTTGACATGCACAACTCAATAAAAAACCCACTCGCGGCAACAACATACTTGACCTTGTAATCACTAGCGTGCCAAACCGTGTCAATGTAACCGACATATTGTCTCCAAAAGATACGGGGTCATCATTTTCCAGTTTAACGCTTTGATAAAAGCCCCACCAAAAACCCTGAGATTTGTTTACGATTATGAAAAAAGGCGACTTTGAGGGTCTGCATACGGCTCTGTCAGCAATTAACCCCTCTTTGATCATAGCCAATGACGATATAAATACTGACTGACACCAATGGAAAAAAAACGTCTCTTGAAGCGGTCTCTGACTATATACAGACCAAGAGGCTTAAGGGACGGAATCCCATACCTTGGATGTCTGGTGTCACACTTAATTTGATCAAGAAAAAGGAATCTATAAGACAAAAGCTGAAACTATCTCTCTCGAGCCACCTAAGGGAGAAGTTAAAAAAACTTGCGCAAGACAGTTAGGCGCATGCTATGGAACAGCCGTGACGAGTTTCAGTTGGTTCTGTCGAGTCCGGCCACAAAGCGTTTTTGTCGACATTAAAGCTGAATTCCAAATCGTATACAATTTCTGATCGAGTCTCGACGCCACTATAAGCCAGTGAATCCACTGAGCCAGGTAATCGTACGCCGTTAAGATCTTCTGCTGAAAATCCTCGGGAAATAGCTGTTTAACTCCTACTTCGCATCAGTTTTCGCCCATGACACCCCCTCCCCCCTTCATCTGGAAACGCTCTCAACGCGCCAGTTTCTCCTGTTATGTCGGAATTAACGCTCACGGTTAGCGAAGTCCAATCTGTGCTCGAAGCCCTTGATGTCACGAAAGCCACCCGAGTGCACAGAGAATTACAGGCCCATCTCCTTACCGTCACTGGTTTTCAAAGTCTTGGAGCGATGTGTATTTAAACTTCAAAGATAGACTGTGCGAGGTGGTAAGAGATTGTCAACATGGGTTAATTAGAGGGAAATCATGCACCTCCAACCTTTTGGAAGTTTTGGACCAAGTGGGCTCCCTACTAGACGACGGAGACCTTTGATACTTTGCCTGTCAGCTCCGGAATACCTCAGGGCTCCATTTTAGGCTCGAGATTATTGCTCATCTATGTAAATAACTTGCCCGATTCGGTCCTGACGAGCCATGTTGCCATGTTTGCCGATGACACAAAAATATATAAACAAATTAACTCTCAGGAAGATGATGCGTACCTACAAGCTGACTTGCTGCCTGGCTAGTTGACAGACATCACTTACAGCTGTCTGGGAGTTTCATTTCTTAAAAGTGTTGCTCGCTGGCAGTGAAGGGCGGGTATTTTTTCCCAGGAACGTTAAATAGTAACCGAGATTGACGTAGGGACACTCAGCTAGTGTTTAGTGCAACATACGATTAATTTTCTCTAAAAGGGTCGTTGGGTACTTCTGAATTATCCTGCAAAATCGCGCGGCGCATCGTCTGATACAGCCGAGTTGGCTAAAATCAGCCGGGGATATTCCGCAAGATTGAGCAGGATAATTGTTTTTTTTTATTATTAAACACATTAATAACAAAGCACAGTGTTATTGCAGAAAAGCTGGAGACGATCTTCCGAGGTTGTTACTTGTTCAAAGCGCTCTACCATTTTTTAATTACGTATATATAAACAATAGCCTCCATTTGGCGCGAAAATATGCTCAGATATTTGTCCGCGGACATTATCTGTTCCGAGAAGCGAACAGTTTTCCGAGAGCGAAGCTCAAGGAAAACTGTGAGCTTCGACAAATATCAGAGCATATTTTCGCGCCAAATGGAGGCTATTGTGGTTATTATCCTTCAAATATTTTTCGCAACATGTAGTAGCTAGGTTGAGTATTTGAACATTTCGTTCAAGAACAGTTTACCGTCAAAAACGTTTAGAGCGTATGTTGTTTTCCGATACTGCTTTATCGACCAGCAGGTTTATCTCGCCTTCTTTCACAAAAGCAAACCGTTCCCCCATCTTGACATTAATTTTAATTGTAAACAAGACGCGCCTTGAAGTTTTTGAAATAGGGGAATATCACTTGGGGAATATCATCGGATGTTTCCCAGTTTTAGCTGGGATATATTCGGTCACGTGGAGAGTTTAGACCAATCGCGCGTGAGCAAACATATTTGATGGATTATAAAGCAGAATATCTGTTGTGTACGGTCGACGAATATTAAGTTCACCATGACCTTATTTGGGCAGTGTTACAACGTGTGTTGAATAACAACATGAAATATCCGCTTAGAATTACTTTCGAGTTACTTTCGGGTAATTAGAGAACGTGATACAGCTCATGTGACGTCAGAACTCTGACGAAGGGTTAACGATCGAAACGTCATCACTCTAATCTCTTTACGGCGCCCCCCCCCCTCCCCCCGCCGACGACGTAGCACCACAGTTTCTTAGAAATAATCCCCTTTTGTACAGTATAGCTTGTTTATATATCGGTAGTACGGTGACCTGTTCTTGTCATCTGCGTTTTGTATCGGCTGTACGTTCAACAAAAATGATCGGCGGGTTTGGTTCGGTGCTCAGCTAGAGGTATCCACCCTACCCCCTCTCCACAACCGCGCGGAATGCCTCAGCATCATGCTCTCACCTGGTATCTTGTAGTACAAGTCTGAATCCAGGATGGGTCGGGATTTCTTTCCATCCGGTTGACGCACGCCAACGCCAAGGTGATCGAAGGAGCTTGCGCCCGCTTTCATGATGGCTTGGATAAAATAGAACTCGCCGCTGTTCAAATCTACTGGCGATGATATCTGCTTGGGGTGACTAGGAAAAAAAGGGAAGGATTAAGGATTATCATTGTTCACCAGGAAGATCTATCTAATTCGACTTAGTCAGACAATGTTTTTTGCCATTAACGGTCACCTCTCTTAAAAGCTGGCAACTACTCTGTCAGGAGCAGTTGTCCAGGTTCCTGCTTTGTGCAAAGTTACAAATAAACTGCTTTTCAGCCAGACAGAAACTGTCAACTGTTTGTCAGTTGTTAAAGGTAATATAGATAAACTGCGCGCTCGCCGTTTGATTGGTTACACCCCACTTGCCGCACTGCATTGGAGGAAATTAGACATCAACATAACAGACAGGGAAATAAAAAGCAAAGACAGCCCAGTTGTTTTGGAAACCCACCCTAAAATGCTTTTTATTTATTTATTTATTTTTTTGTTTCATGTTAATGTTTTTTCCTTTTTTATGTTATACGAGCAGCCCAGAAGAGGAGAATCGTGCTGAATGTGATTGGTGCCACGAGAACTCACATTTTTTCACCTAGACTGAACGCGTACGTTAGCGGTCCAAATATCATTTCTTAATACTAAAATAATTAAGTAACAAAAAATTTCATGGAAAACCTGGTTCTCTTCAGGTGTAGAGATACACTTTCGTCCTTTTCTCGGCTTGAAGCTTGTTCAAATTTCGACAGAAATGAAGTCTCATAAGATATCTATACCTGGCATTACGTTTGGTCAATGTCATGCAACTGCATTCGCAGTTAAGTAAGAAAGGGGCACTGTCACCGAGATTTTGCCGTATGTTGGTCAAAGCTGCTCAAATATTTGACCAAGAACCTCTTTTCTAACATGAAATTACTTTTAGAGCATCGGAAAGAAAATATGAAATTATTTTCTCCAAGGAAGAATAAACCAATAATCAGTTTTTAAGCAATTTTCCCAAACTACTCGGAAGGAACTTGAAAACACTGGCCAATTTTTTTCAAATTGCAATCCATTTCCGTTCCAAGCCATCCGCAGCCAAAGATGACATGACACTAGCTTCTGTTCATTAGTAGGGCTATTGTTAACAAAACTGAACCATTAATTTATTTTAACGTTCACATCCATACAAATATTTTTTTAGCTATCCAAAGTGACGTTACAAACAAGTGACACTGCCCCACACTTCTCCTTACCTTTCATATTCATCGGGGTTTAGGTTCAACCCAAAAGGAACAAAAATAATTCTTTTCTTGTTGTCAGGTTTGTCGCCAGAACTCAGCCACAGTTCACATTCATCTCGGCATGTCATGTAAAACACGTAAGTTCCTGTTTGGGGGGCCTTGGAGAAAAATAATTAAAACGTTATAAAACATGATATTTTACATGATATTTATAAATAATGTTTTATTGCAATTTGCGCCACTTAAGATTAGTACAAATTACGAAAACGTGTTATTACGATATACGACAGGCACTATTACTAAAAAAATGCGACGACGGTTATTACAATTTACGGTAGTTTTTTCATTTTTTCGACAACTGTTTTTACAATACACGACAGGTATCACAAATTTTCATGAAAGGAGTTACAATTTACGGCAATACAAATCTAGTCTGGAAGAGCACACGCCTTTTTGCGGCGTGAGGAGAGCTCGTTTTGCGGCGGTTGAAACGAAAGTTGGAAAAGGCCTGTCTCATGCAAACTCACCCTGTAGAAAGACGTCATTCGCTGCCCATAGTTATCTCCTATGTCCCAATGTGCAGCAAAATATTTCATTGTGTCTTTTATGTTCGGAGTGTTGTGATAACTTGATGAGAAAGTCAGATTGGAGACGTGATGGCCCGGTACAGACTGCCAAATCTCTCTTACGACTCCACGACGAAATCCTGTTTAGAACATATAAAAGAACGTTAGCCGTTAGGGTTTTGAATCTTGAAAATAAGCCGTATTCCTTCAGAAACAGTTGGCTTCTGTAGCATAATCAGTGAAATCCAGCAACTGTTGTTCGGCGGAATATCTGTTGAGGAATACCTTATACTGATTATTTCGGAAATTCGGACTAGTTGTGCATGATGAAAACTTGGTCTTTTCCTTTAGTGAAATGTAACGTAGGACTTTCGTAACACGGAAAAAAGACAAATTAAAATAAAATCTGGACAAAATGTCCTTTATAAAGAGTGAAAAGTAATCCTCAGCTAGCGTTTTCGGAAATGCAACAGCACCTTGTAAATGCGAAATTTTTTCTTCGACGGAAAACTTCAGGTAAGAAATCCGAAAAGACTGAACTTATGTTCAGTAGTGTACACATACATTCCTTTTAACAGACCGAAAATAATCATGGAAAACAGAAAACGACATTTGAAGTATTTTTCATATGGAGTGGAAATATCACTCCTCGACCCCCCTCCCCCATAGGATGTAAGTCTATTCTCACCCAAATGCATTCAACTCCCTTTTATTACTTTCTCGGACACCGTGGGGACCACGATTTGTCGTCTGCAATGCGGATAGAGTCCGTAATCAGTAACGGCAACTTTTCAGTAATTCTTCTACGCATACAGCTTCTAATCTGTCAGTAATAACGGGGAGTCCGGAATAGCGGGGAGTCTACAAGGTGAACGTTCCCTGCATGATGTTCTTAGAATTCTTCATCGGTCTGTCAGATCCCTTTTATCCACCTGGAGCACACGGCGAGCGCACCAAAAAGGATCAAAAGACTCCGATTGTGTTTGCGGGTTGCGTTTCTTTGAGCTCTTGTGCTCGAGTCGATAGCAAAAACTAGGTGTTACTCTTTTTTGTCTACGTTAATAGAGATAGGCAACTAATAAAACGAGAACTTTATATCTGCTCTTACCTTGAGCCGAGCTTCTGTTCGTGAACTGTACGCATGGAGGAAAAATATCAAAATATATAACGCGATGTTAAAATATGTGTAAAGCGGTAAAGACACACGGTACATTACGTTATACTTGACAACATACTTTTTGTAAAAAAAAAATTCGACGTTATATTTTTAGGTTGTCAGGGAAATCAACATGATTTCACAACATGTGTCACATACCTGGGCAATAGTGAAGGCAAGAATCCACAACATAGTGGTTTGGAAGATAGGCTGTCCTACTGTAGCAGTGTGGCTAGCGATAACTCATAGATTGGAGCTACGTCGGACAGAAAAGCGTATTTTCGTGTCTCCGTTGTGCAAAGAAGCCAATTTTGTAGAACTGCTAACGCTGATTTACCGGATCTTCAGAAATTGATCAGAAAAGCTTTCGCTTTTACCTTTAGTCAAACATGTCTGCGAGTTGATTGATATTTCATATCGGACGAGGCGTTTCGGTGTTTGAAAGAAAATTAAATCCAGTCAGCTTATTTCATTAACAAGCCATCTTTTCGCTCATAAGAAAAAACAATCAGGAAAAGAAGCTGATAATGTTGCATATTTAAGGCCAGTCTTAAATCAGCTTTTAATGGGTACGGCATTGTGAGATTTTTTATTAAACCTGAACAATGAACTCCATCTGTTACCAAATGATTCTAAGCTAATTTCTCTTATATTGACTTGGCTAATGGTTTCGTCTTAGGATTGTATTTTCAAAGTGGACTTAAAAGGTTTTATGATGATTTCTTTCTCATTTAAAAACTTTTCCGTGCTTTTAATCGTTACCAAAATAATCCCGTTTACTTGCTTCTATGCCATGACTCATAAGTTCTACTGAGTAAGACAATATACAATAAAGCTTAAATTTTTGATGCTCTTACTTTCCTTACACAGAACTGAGTTAGTTTCAAAAAATTCAAACGATCAAAACTTGAATTATGATATCTTTATTTTTAATTTACACCTTAAAATTAGTGGAAAGTTAGAGAGAAAACTATTGCACGAATTTTAAAATAATCCCTTTGTTGACGTCATATCGGAAAAGCCAATCACATCTAAAGATACTAATAAGATCATTTAATGGCATCCTAATTACCTCAAGTTGGAATATTTTTGAGTGGCTGTGTCTTCGTTTTCATCTTATAATTCCCATTGTTAAAAAAGAGAAAGGAAGCAGTTGTGGCATACAAACTACGTTCAGTTCAAACTAAAATTCAGTCTGTAAATCAAACTTGGAGTTTTTAGTATAGTGGACTGAAATACGAAATTTAATTTGAACAGCAAACTGATTCAGCTTTTAATGCCTTTACCATTATCTTCCATTTTCAGCAGACTTCTGTGCTGATCAGATAAACAAGTCAGACGTATTTTAAGTTCTGTGTTACTGTAAAATAGATTTAGCATTCTGTGTTTCATAGTTTTGCCTTGTCATTGCTCGGCGAAGCGCTTCTTGTGCGACTTTCACTTTGCCGGAAAATTTCTTAACACTGGTCAGAAACAGCGAACATTATAAAAAATAAAACGAAAACTTAGACTGCAATAGACAGTGTTTAACTTGGGAAATATGTTAATTAACTTGAGGTGCACTAACTCTCTGGCTGCATTGTGGCATGTTTCACGAAAGCGCACGACGTTTGAATGAATGGCAAAATTGTGTCATGAGTTTGAAGAGAGAAGACAAAACACGAGTAATTAAACTTTCCATTTTTTTCGAACTAAGTAAACGAAAACTCCACCAAGAAATCGCTAATCTTTGCCGTTTTTCTACCCAGAAACACTATTTGCGGCATTTTGTCAGATGTCGCCTTTTACTATAAGGTTGTTGTGATAACTGCCACGGAGAAGTTGCGCAATTTTGTAAAAAAAAAAGACAAATGCAAAAATTTGGAGAATGGTTTACAGAATTTTTTTGCAACAATCTCTCGGCGTTCTTCTCGCGCATTTGTAATATGCAATGAAAGGGTAATCTGCAGCCGAACAGTAACATGTGTTATATGAGAGTTTTATGAAATGATTCGGCTGAACATACAAAATGCTGGGGAGGAATTACAATATTTTATGTTCGCCGGCTTAAGGGGCTGTTTACATGGAGGGAGGAAGGTTCTAGCACTAGGAAGATCCGAGAAGGCGGAAAAACGTTTCATTGGCTTTACATGCAGAAATTTCGGCCCAAGTGGTTACCAAGTGGAGAAGGAATAACTTTCGGCCTTGAGCAGCTGAACCCCCGGCTGCCGCCATGTTTGTTCTTTTTGTCCCTTGCACTAGGATCTTCCGAGCGAAAGTAGTTGACATAGTGCTAGGATCTTCCTAGTGCTAGGATCTTTCTCCCTCCATGTAAACAGCGCCTTAAGTCTTTTTTAAATTTACTTAATCTTTTAAACTGTTTTCCTTTTTGTTATTCACGAAAAATGGCTTTTCTTAAAATACATGCTCTCCAAAGTAGAACGCTTTGAAAACAAATACATGTACTCAGTTCTCATCTTCTGGATGAACATATACTATAAAAAAGAAAGCAAGGCTGATTTCACGGCTAGGGAGACCAATGGTAGAATCCAGAGTTTTGACTTGAAAGGCAAAGCCTTTCTTCTTCAGGCTCTTACACTGAGGAAATGACTCTAAAGACAAAGAACGTTACAATGAAAAATTAGCCTGCGTCGCAGACAGTCTATACAATCCCTGGTCTTGAGTGACAAGTCCGGCTGCAACGCAGGCTATGAAACATGAATGAGAAGGGATGCAATTAGATAGCATAATAGAATAAGCTTAATCAAAATAGCTAAAGCTACATCGTTAAAAAACGAAAACAACAACAACAACAACAACAACAACAACAACAAAAAAATCCGTTACAATTCGAAATATTGGATTCTACCATATATTTCCCTAACCGTAAATGAAGTTAATGAGCCTTGCTTTCTTTTTTTATATAGAATTTGTTCGACAGCTATATGCTGATGCAGGACCCGATGGCTTTATTTTGTTGCTTACAAACACAGTTATGAATAAGTGAATGATTATCGCAGTTATATACGCAACTTAAGCAGTTGCAAAAGGAAAGCCAGAAAAAAAAATCAGGCTCGAACGGAATTTGAACCCATGACCTCTGCAATGCCGGTGCAGTGCTCTACCAACTGAGCAATCAAGCCAACTGGGAGCTAATCATTTTGTGAATTGGTAATATACCCGTAGAGGTAATGAGATGACAGTGAATGAATTTTCATACATTCACTGTCAAACACATTTATCTTCTGGAAGTTTTATCCAGAAAGGAGACTGTTCACCGTTTACGCGATTTCCTCTTCACCTTCCATATCAAGGAGAGACTTAACAAACTCATACCCATCGGCCGGGCAAGTAACTGCTGACCAAGAAGCCTGAAGACTCTGGATGGACAGTCCTTAGGGTAATCCCTAGGGTGGTGGGGAGAAATTTCTGTACTAGGTGAACGCAAAAGAAACGTTTGCACCAACATCGACTACACGCACTTTGTTCAGCAGGTTTTACCCTCCACCTTCAATCCCTTTGTACCTGTGAAGGAGACAGACTAGAAAGAGAGAACAGAACACGATTTTCACCTTTTTATTTTCTCAACAACTAAATATTTAAATAAACATATTTGGATCATCTCTATTAAATGTGAGTCAATCCTTTGACAGTAATCTCTCGATATGATCTCTTGCCTGTCACAATTGTAGGATTTAATATTGTGATCAAGGAATAGTGTCTAACCGCCCAATCAAAGACAAGACCATGAAACAAACTAGCGGTAATCAAAGATTATAGAAATGCATTCAAAGTCTAACAATAAACAGTACTTCTACCAATTTTCCTTGCATGGTGTGTCACGAAAGGAATCAGCTATTTTGTATTTATCGATGATCGGTAACTAGTATTGCACCGTTGCATACAACAATTGACCTGTCAATTCTGAACTCAATGCTGTCACAAATAATAAGAAACAAACTTACTCAATGCTTTTTTGTGTGTGGTTTGTTGGTGTGTTCAGTAAAGGGTAAAGGTATGTTCTTATCGATGGCCCGTAAGTTCTGGCTAAGGTGGATCCATTTCAAGACTGAGTCCTTCGGTCGAATTTGATGTCCGAGCTTTGAGAAGCTGATAGAACTGATAAGAGACAAGGGGGATAAAGTGTCGTAGATGCCACTGCTGTGCCCACCGACACAGTTGTCAACGTTTGATCTCTGTAGAGATCAAATCGGCTAACCTTAATAAAAGTAACAATGAGAAGTCCAAGGATCACTGCAAAGCTGATACAACGGATAAATGTATTTGAAAACAATATTTCGGCTGGCCAGACCAGCCTTCTTAAGGTTAAGGATGTTACTCAAATTTGCAAGGGATTGAAACAATAATAATAATAATAATACTATTAATAATAATAATAATAATAATAATAATAATAATAATAATAATAATAATAATTATGATGATGAAAATAATAATAATAATAATAATAATAATAATAATAATAATAACAATAATAATAATAATAATAACAATAGTAATAAATGAATAATAATAATAATAATAATAATTATAATAATAATGAACAAAAACAGGAGAAATATCCTCCCCAGTGTCCCTTGTCGTCCTCATTCTATCTCCAGGCCGTTTCCGACTCTCCTTCTCTGTGCCCCATCTTTGTTCTTGTTTTCGCTCTCTCCTGCAATATACTTGTCTCCAGGCCTCTGCTGTTCTAGTTGAACCTCTTCTGCTGTATCGAGATCTGTATGAACTCTATTGTGGCTGAAAATCTGGCTTCTGCTGCGTACAACTGTGCCACATACTGGAAGCAGCAACTTACGGAATCCAAGCCGGTAATTTTTGTTACTCAGCCCATAAATGAATGGATTGACACAGCTGCTGATAAACACCAATAGCGAGAGTCCATGGTGCAGTTTGGTATCAAGCTTTGTTTTTCCCGCCATTGCCAGTGCGTAGTTGGTCTGACTTGGTGCGAAACAAACGATCAACGTCAGGCACGCAGCGCCGACCATCCGCGTCATTTTCCCGCGCATTTTGGCTTTACTCTCTGCTGAGGCAACCGTGGATCTGCTGGTCTTATACATCATGTGCGCGTATAAGGCAAACATGGTGAAGCTGGGAAAGACCATTTTTAGCGAAACTTGTACCACACCCACGATGGCACGGGTCGGCTGTTTGCCCCAGAAAAGTAACCATTTACAACGTCGATTTGGGGAATTTGACGGAAGGTATCCGACCTCAAAGAAACTACTCCCACATAAGATCAGTGACCACACCCATGCCGCCACAATGTAGATGAGGGTTCGCTTTCTGTTGAAGGTTTCTTTATACCTAACAGGATTGATCACTGCGTACCAACGCTCTGTCGTCAGCGCTAAGCAGATGTACGCGGAAAAAACCACCAACTGGAAAAGGAACCCACGGCTCCATATAGCTCGACAGAAGATGTCGCCTAGGATGTGATTCGTGGGATAAGGGAACGACTCACCCAGAACCAAAGCTGGGTTTGTGACGAGCGTAATGGCGGTGAGCACATCAGCTATGGCGAGGGACAGGATTAACATGTTGTAGGATTTCTTTAACAGCCTTCTGTCTCGCCAGAAGATAGATATAACCAGCATGTTCCCGAGGAAAGCGATTATAGCGATAACGGAGTAGGTGATTTGTGTGAAAGGAGTTATACCACGTGGAGCTGTAAGGCTGCTATCTGGGAGCGGTGAAGGAGATGAAGTTGAGTTCGTTAAATTACTGATTGAAGAATTATTCATGTTGCTGTGACTCTTGCGATGCCGTTCGTCTCTTATGGAAACTTCGATGAAGTCTTTATATAACTGAAAGTGTATAACAATTAATTTAATACAGATCATATCAACTTAAAGCATAATCAACAAGCCTTAAAAGGTTCTTTAGGCCTTAGCTGTAAAATATTTCGCGTCCTGTCTCCCACCTAACCGATTTTCAAAAACGAGAAAAAATCCTAATTCAATGCTTGCTCCTTTTGTTGGATGTTCCTAGCCTTAGTACATTTTAGAACATCTGAAGAGACTCTTTGGTCTGTGACACTCGCTCATTAGATCGTTTTATCCGTACTTTATTTTATTCATATTTGTATTTTATACTTCTCATACTTTTTATATACTTCGCCCCATTCCTACATATTTGTATATAAGCTCTACGCGGAATATTTTTCTTATCCCTGATGATGCCGTTGATCGGCGAAAGCTTGAACTTTTACCCCTTAATTTAACAGTAGTTAAAAGCCTCATTCGAACTTCAATATTTATTCCTTTAATATAACCCCTACAATATCAAAGAATAAATTTTTCTATTTTGTCCCCATACTTTTCTTATAAAAGTAATGGGGAGAAGTTTTTAAAATATCAAGAAAATGCACCTTGGGTGACCATCTCCTTAATTCTTATGACCTCAGGGGTTGAATAAGCATTGACATTACAATGACAAACTTGATACTCATTACTGTTAGGGTTTAATCAGTTTCTCAGTGTACATCCAAATCAGACTTCGAAAACGTTTTAGGGTCGGCCATGAAGCCAGTGATATTTACGACCAGTGCCACATTGTTGCTTTTTTTCTCGTAATTGGCGGGAGTACATACACTGACTCCTAAGAATCCCTCAGAATTAGTTTTTAATTTATTGCAATAGAAAACAAAAACAACTAACAAGAACGTTAAAGCAATTCAACTGAAGTAGTTAAAATATTGTTAGCTACATTCCCACATCAAATTTGTATAAACTAACACTTTGATCTGTTCGGATTTCCTAGCTGAAAATTTAAATTGCAGTTTACAATTTTTCCCCCTTAAAACAAAGGGGATTCGTCGCAAAACAGAAACCAGAGGTGACCTTTCGCTAAAGTGGAAGACGCTAGTTTTCTTCACATTTCAATTCGAAATCAGTTGAGGTGGGTAATGTCTTTTCGAGCTCCAATGACTGAAACGAACTGTTTGGTGTCCCTGTTTGGTGTTTGTATGCAAACAAGAGTTTACAGAGACGTCGTTACAGATTAACCAAAAGTTAGAAACTTAGAATCCGCTATTTCGTTTATTTTTTAATAAACCGGACTGAATGCGGTCAATCGAATTAAGGCGATCTTAGAGTATTAATTTTTCAATTAAACAGCGGCTCGTTGCAAAATGGCTGTCATGGCAAGGCTCCGTCGGATTGGAACTTTTTTGTCGATTTATTTGTCGCCATTTCATTCTTTTCTCTATCTCTTTTTTAGCCGACGGACCGACGGACCTACGTACGTACGGACCTACGAACGTACGGACCTACCGACCGACCCACCGACCGACTTTCATGAGTGAGAGGGAATGGGAGACATTTTTTAAGGATCGATTACCGTATTCTTTTTTAATATAAGAATATTTTTTTAGTCTAATAAGGCAGTAGACACGAATGAACAGCCTGGAAAGAAATAAAAGACGGAAAGAAAGATTAAAATAAGACCGCCATAGATCCCAGCGAGAGCGCCGCAGTTGCGTTCATCCGACTTACCGAACAACCAACGACTTACTGATGCGCTAGGAACTGTGTTTCTTCCCGTTTCAAAATATCACCAACGAAAACACAGGTTAGTCTGACCGTCAGAGATAAATTGAACTCTTACATTCCACAATCAATTCCAGTCCTAACTTAGTGGACGTGTGCAGTCCCCGACACTGCACCGAGATAAATCTAATTTGCGAGTTTTCAATGTGAGCGCAAATGAAAACACATAAATAAGTTTTAATTTAAAAAATAAATTAGTTATAAGTTTAGGAATGAAATCTTACAAAACCGGGTGGGAATTCAAACCAGCACTAAAATGAAATTTGAAGTGATGTATCTTGCCCTCCAGGAGTGCAGTTATTATGCTAAGCAAGCTGAAGTTAGTTTGTTTTTTTCATTTTTTTAGGTAATGAAACTACCTTGATTGTGTCCATTGAAAAAGCTACTTGCGGTAATTTAAATTTTAAAACGAATTTCAAACGAAAATTTAATGAACATAATATTTTCTTGTAGTGTTGTTTATTATACAGCTCGTCTTTTGATTTTTTTTTCCTGTGGTGCAGTTTATGAAGCTGTGCAAGGGTTCTTGAGTTCTAGAGCCGAGACAGAACAATGCATTAATTTGATGAGTTATGGCAAAAATCCTTTACTTGTGTTCTGATTAAAATGAAACTAATGAAAATTACTTTTTGTTGTTTATTATTCTGTTCCAAATTTTGATTTTAAATGACGTAAGAAAGGATTTGTGGATGAAGCCCTGAAGTCGGTGATAAAGGGCCACAGCTAGTGAGCAGTATTTTTCAGCAGTGCTGTTTATTAAGCCATACAAGTTGGTTCTAACTTATATATTTGAATTTGTCAAGGATATTGAACATGTTAAATACACCATAGTTAACGTTAATAAAAAAAAATGGTTAGGAAGCATGACAAACTTCTTTGGTATATGTTTTTGTTAGCCAGTTTTTGACCTTGACCAAAGTGTTGGAGCAACTGACCGAGAGAATTGCGAAACGTTCCTTTTAAGATATTCAGCAGTAGTGTGAACATTTAGAACAAAGGATTGCTCACGGTCGCAGCCCTTCCAACAAAAATTGCAACACCATTGTTTTCATGGCGAGGTTTCATAACCCGTCCCTCAATCGACTATGAACTCACCAATAAACTTTTAAATGTAAAACTTAATTATGCGTTTGCGGACGAGATCTTAAAGTATGATATAAATTCAAAGGAAAACAATAGGGCATTTAAGATTTGCTTTGAAGCCCAGTATGAAAGCGAGGCTGAGTGCAAAGTCTTTATTATGAAAATAAGTCTTCATTCAAATGGAGACAAAACTAATTTTCACCTGAAAAGCTTTGCACTTAGCTTCGCGTTTAGAACGAGGTTCACAGCAACTCGGAAATGGCCTAACAAATTGAGCAGCTCGCCCAGTGATACTGTTTGTTATATTACACAAGGTGGTTCTAGCTTTTAGTTTACGAGTTGGTCTGGAACAATAAAAATATGAGTAAACGTTTAATAAATTTCGCGTTTGTGGATGAAATCTCAAAGTGTGATTTCATTTCCGAATTGGTATGGAATAATGCACATTCCATTAAAAGTTTTAATTGCAAAAAATGATTATGGGTTCTTGTAGATGAAATCGTTGAAAAGTGTGATATAATGCAAATAAAAGTTACTGTGAGTACATTCTTTGGGTGTTTTTTTATTATGTTGTACACGGTGGTCCTAATTTTGGAGACTGTGGGTGAAATCCTAAAGTGTGATTATTCAAATGAAAGCTACTGAGCAGTGCTTTTCTGTGGTGCTGTTTATTGTGCTTTACAAGGTGGTTCTACATTTGGGTCTGTGGATAAAATACTAAAGTGTGATAAAAATCCAAATAAATGTTATTGAGCAGTACTTTCCTATGGTACTCTTTATTGTGCGGTGCAAAGTGGCTCTAATGCTTGAGTTTGTGGACAAAATCCTAAGGCGTAACCATACATTCAAATGAAAGCTATGGAGTAATAATTTCTTGTTGATAGTCAAATGTTCAAGAAGGTTTAAGGACTTAAAACACTCCGGGTATAACACTTAAGGACGGTGCCTACTAATAGCGAAGTATTTTTGCGCGGTTTATCACTATGCGGGAAAAGCAGATCTTGGTAGTGGCTATTGAAATCCAAAAAGAAAATTGGGGGTAACCTCGCATTTTTTAGAGATAACTAACCATCAATTATTCTAAAAAGCAGCAAAATACAAAGCAATGTATGGCGCTTTTTTCCAAATTGAAGCTTTATTATCTCTGAAAAATGCACGGTTACCCCCAATTTTCTTTTTGGATACCAAAATCACTTGCTAAGTTCTGCTTTCTCTGCATAGTTTTAAAGCGGGCAAAAATATCCCTGTATTAGTAGGCACCACCTGTATAAAACCCGAGTATCTCGAGATGCGCAGAACGTATGCGCAGTAACAATAGTAGGCACCGTCTTTAAATGAAAAGTGTTGAGCTGTGGTTTGATTTTAAAATGAGCATATGCATGATTACTCTGGACGGTGATTCCAACCAGTACTTTTGAGTAAACTTAATTTTGGTGATAAAAGCCCAAAATGCGATTATTCAAATGAACGGTATTGAGCAATGCTCATCTTATATGTGATGTTTAATGTGTTGTGCAAAGTGTTAAGGTGCTCTAAATGATGTTTGTGGATGAGAGTGACTGTCGATTGTTTTGCAGCATATTCTTATGCAAATTTAAATTTGACATAGTAATATCTGATGATTCCGTGCATGTTTAAAAAACCTCAGTGCTATACGAGATGAAATATTTTAACAAGAGATTTTGAGAAATCGAAGCATCTCATTTAAAAAAGGACGCTTTTTTAAAATTTATCATTTGATGTAACTTTTGGACGTATGTTTTCAAATATTAATCGCAGTCTGTGGCTTTTTGCGAAATACTTTATCCTATAAATTAGGTTTACCAAAGTGCTAAGGTTTATTGACATTTTGGAGGAAAGGAAGAAAATCTATCAAGAAAAAAAGCTGTCATTGCTAACTGAATTTTAAGCGTATTTTTAAAAACTATTAATCACATCGCCTATTTTGCGATATATTTCACACCATTTAGGTTATATAGATAACTACTTTCCGGAGTAGAGAAAAAAAATATCAAAAAAGTTGTTATTGCTAACGATTTGTTAAGTAGAAAGACGAGTATATGGGCGGTACTTGATGCAGTCTAGCAAAAACTTCAAGTTGACAAATTTCTATGTAAGTGAACTGATCCTCGAAGAAAAATAACATTGGGGAGGAAGAGCAAGCTAAATTAATTTTATCGCTTGACTGTAAACTTTCCACTAATGCACCCGTTTTGGACGACAGAGTAACTGGCATACCATTGTTCGGACAATTTGATCCGTTCGGATTCTTTTAACCGTGAATTTTTAAGCTACAGAAAATTTTAGGGAACCGATCCTAATCTCCCGAATTTACGACCTGCTGTTGGCTTTGCGAAAATCCTAGTAAGCCTCGTCCTTCTCTCTCAACGACATTTTTCGCACCTTTTGGAAAAAAAAAACTTTTGTTCTCGAAGGTGCGAAATATGTCGTTAAGAGATAAAATAAGATCAGTTGGGATTCAGTTCGTAGGGAAGCAATTTTTCCATCAGTTTACTAAAGTTTTAGATCACAAAACACCAGAGGAAAATGGAATTTTTCTTCACAGTGCAGTCCGAATTTTGAAAATTTTCGGAGGCCATTTTAATTTGGCCTTTTGAACAGACAGATACATTCACCGAAAGCTTTAACGTTCGTATTTTGACTCCAGGCTAATCGGATAAACGACAAACAACAGTAAAAACTGGTAGACTACCAACCTTTCCAGAATTACTTTCAATCAAATAAGGGTGAAGAAGACGAAGACCTCACACGATGTATAAATTGACTGTCTTTCAAGCAGGAAAAACTACCTTTTTCATGATAAAAAATGATTTGACGTCTTAAGACTAATTGCATGGGAACCTAACTTGTGTTTTAAAAAGAGAAATCGTTTCAGTGAAGAGGTTTTGGAGGTTAAAAGGTTTGATAAAACAATAAATCAAATGAAAGTTATTGTCAGAGTAACATCATCACCAGCAACATTATTTTAGCTGTATCTTAGCAACCATGCAATGACGCGGATGCACGCCTTTCAGAAATGGATGTCTTTCATGTCCGCGAACCTTCGCTAAGAGCGCCATGCAATGAAAAAACCCTCTGACAGAGAGAGTAAAAGATGTCGGTCTTGAAATGTGTGTGGTGCAAACAAAAAAAAATCTCAAAGACGAAATTAAAAAAATGAAGATAAAAATTAAAGAGCATTGATAGCCGACTAGAGGCTATTCAGACGTTTATGACTTGCAGTGGAAGTTGTCCCAGAAACTACACATGCACTCGTCCAGGTGCACAATGTGTTGGTGTTTTTCTGTCTGCAGGGCCGACTTTGAGCTTCAAGTCGACCACATTCTGGCACTGAGAGTGATCACAGCCAGGGTTAGCTACATCCTTGGAAGGAAAGACAAAATTTTTAGAGAAGAGAGTTGTGGATTATAATTACCAGAAGGCTGGAGTGACGTCCATGTGCAAAAAATCTACTTCAGAGCATACATTCAAAACAGTCGCAGATTTTTAGATATCAATATTGAGTGTTTCTTAAACAAAAAAATGAGAAAGTTTTTACAATAACAAGAAATGGAAACAAGTCATATGCTCGCACATAAAAACTGTAAATATTGTGCACTTGATAACTGTCCCACAAAGTCCGCAAATTGGAGACGGGGCCTGCGCCATTTCTACGTGGCCATCTGAGCCAATTGAAGGTCTAACCATTTGCAAACGTCAAAGCAAAGTCAGAGAATCTTTAAAAACGGAATTGCTTTTTTCGAACGAGCCACGGATACGTGTGGAAGGGGCTTAATTTTTGATCAGATGAACGATGTAAATTAGTTGTATAAGTAATATGTCAAAAACGAGGGCGAGTGCTTTATCACGGGTTCCAAATACTGAGAAACAGATGAAAGCACGAGGCCGCAGGCCGAGTGCTTTCATCTGTTTCGAGGTATTTGGAACCCGTGATAAAGCACGAAGCCCGAGTTTTTGACATGTCTTCTCAAATGAAACAATAAGAAATTAATCTCATTAAAATGCAAATGTTTGATCTCAGATGAAAAACATGTTTCATCTGAGATGAAAACCTGGTGGTGTTTCATCTGGTGTTTCATTGGGGTATCAAGATTCATCCACCTGACCGAAATGGAGGTCATTTATTGGCTTTTGACTGCATGAATTATTAATGAGTTTGAGAAAAATAATTCCAAATTTCAATTAAACTCCGCCATAGGTTCAAAGTCAATCAAAACGCACAGACATTTCTTTTGCTTCCCAGCGAAGATGGCGTCAGAAACCGTAAAAAGTCTATTCGGAATTGATATAGATGTTCATTCATACTTTTGTGATAGCATGAAAAAATATAAAAGTCCCTGACAACTAGTTTGTTTAGCGTGAGCAAGCTACCGGCTACCGCACCGACGAACAGCGAGCGAACATCTCAGATTTGAAGCGTGAAAAACATCATTTCTGTCTAATTACTTGAAAAAGCGATTCGCGCCAGTTGATTGGTTTATAAGAATTACGTCAACACCGTAATAAATGGAGGATTTCGCCATACAGGAAAGGAAGGGTAGGAGCAGTGTCGTACCATTGTAGCATAGACTTGTAATTGGTTATCATCAGTTTGTAGGAATGTTGGGCAGGCATAGCAGTAAGCCTTTCCCACTGATATCCTTTCTTGGCTTAAAGTTGACCCATACTGCTGACAAAAAATCCATTCCCTACATAAACTGTGCGGAGACAGAGTACTATATCCCCCCCCGCCCAAAGTGCCAATTTAGCCCTGGGGACCTAGGGGGTGATTCAACCCCTTGTGGGGCCATTTTGGTCACAATTTAGGTAAAGTGGCGCCATCAAATCTCACTCTTGGACTCACTTTAGCCCTACATTTCAGTCCCATTGGTCCATATTTAAGACAGTCAGATTAGCCCCCTAAAGCCACTTCGGTCCCTTCTAGGACTCATTCAACCCCTGAGGTTACGGCTAATAACACTGTATTTTACTCACCGAAACAGGCCCTATTTGGGGGATAAAACAAATCTTTTGAATTTACAGTGCATGATAAACCTCACTTCGTGGAAGTGTTGTACGTGTTTTTATTAATGTTTTGAATTAAAACGTTAATATAAAAAGTTTGCCGGTAAGCTGGGTACGCTCAGTGGGTACAGCGACGTTCAGCTCCTTTTGAAAGGCAGAAAAGTGATTTTTTTTTTCAATAAAATAGACTTACCTTGACGCTCCTTGTTTGTTTACCCACTCCTCGGGAAGATTTGAGGCAATCTCGACGAGTTATTGTTTTTGGGTTTCCACTAACAAAAGAAAAAAAATTAATGCAACGAAAGACAAACTTGAATTAATTTTATCCAGCAATTCTAAATTGTCCTCGTTGCAATTGGCAGACGCAAGTAGCTCTTGGGTAAATGACGCAACGTGGCAGCGTCTTTCGTTTCATGTGTTAATAATATTATGGCCTTCAGGTGAAACAGAGGCGAGAGAATCGCGTATACGGTGAGAAAATTTACCTCCGATTTTTTGTTGAACTGAAAACAAACTTGAACAGTTTACGATAAATTGTCGATAAATGACTTCGTTAAATACCACTCACCATTTTCCGGCACGTTTGAACCTTTTGTGACCCAGTCACGGAAGTGTTATTCACCTAAATCCTGTCAAATCCTTTTGAAAATCTAAATCCTATTAGCTGATACACAAGCTTACGAGGGAACCTAACTTTTTTGAAAACAATTCTCGGAAAGGTTAGTAATGAGCGCGATTCGTATGTGAACTTTGTATTGAGACCTTTAGCGAAGGAGTGAAAAGTTCGATGTCCGCTCTTCTTCAGGAGATTTCGATCAAGTGTTGCTGCTGTAAACTGACTCATAAAATTATTCTGTAGACATTTTTATTAATGGCAAAGCTAACACCCTGCTCTCAGAATTTATCCTGTTACACAAGCACAAACCTGGCATCAACTGGAACACGCCGCTTAAATTCAAAGGATCAGACATTCTTTTTATCAGAATTTTTGGGGCTTTTTTGGATGAAAACGTGGCAAAAATGTTGCAAGCACATTACACGTCAGATAGAAAACATTTTGGAAGAGAATTAATGAAATTCTTTTTTCCTTTGCGCGGTCCTTTTAATGCCAGGATTAGTTACTCTTTTGATGACTGTACAATACTCTCGATCAAAAAAGCCGTCTCTTTGACATTTACGTAAGCCTTACACAAATACAAAAAAGGCAAAGAAAATTATCTATTATCTTTCAATTTTATTAATGTTTATTTCCTGCTATTTACGCATTAGGCGGTAAAATCAGCCATTCTGAAAACTTGAAAACAAAAATGTGTCCTTGTAGAGGTCACTCACTCTCTCTGGCTCCTCCCAGTTGTGTCTATTGACATAAAGTACAGCGTCAATAGCTTGCGTTGCTGTAATTACCTCCTTTGGGAAGTCATCAATTCTTTACAATGACATTTGCGGCATATCGTTCCAGTATTTCCGGGTTGCTGTGAACCTGATTATGAAAGCGAGGCTAAATGCAGCTTTTCATATTAACCTTTTTTTTAATAGACAACCACTTTGAAAGGTCGTTTACATGACAGGCAAAAACAAGTGGTACTGTAATCATAATTTTTGTAAAGCAAATTTTAGGGCCGTTTACACGACAGGTAAAAAATGGTACGAACCCGTTAAAAGTGTCATGGTACCCACAATTTTTGAAAGAAATACCCGTGCTGTTTTGGGTTCATAGGCGCCTATGAACCCAAACAGCACGAGTATTTCTTTCACAAAATGTGGGTACCGTAACGTTTTAACGGGTCCGTACCATTTTGTGCCCGTCGTGTAAACGGCTCTTTAGCTTGTAACAAGACACGTTTCGATCGTTTGCATATCATGGAATGAAAACTAATTTTCATAATAAAAAAACGTTTGCACTTAGCCTCGCTTTCGTAATGAGGTTCATAGCAACTCGGAAATGGCTTATTGAAAGAGCGAAATCACCATGTGTACACTGTTTCAACCAAGGTCCCTTTGAGCTTGTAGAGCATCAAAATTTTGCAGTAGTTTCATTTTGCGACTTTGTCGTATTTTGCGTTTTGCGGAAAATGTTTGCGAAACTCACTTCTACACATTAGTAAAGACTGGTAACAGTAACGAACTCTTTTTTCATAGATAAGACAAGCTAAAAACGGACATGTGATTTTTCTTTTAATGAGAGTAAATGATAATCGTTCCAGCATTCTTCATGGGAAAAATTTTAAAGAATCTTAAAAGACAAAAAACACCGACCGCACTTTTTACCTAATAACCAGCGGCCACTACTTTACATCTTTTTTTTTTTATAATATAACGTATTTTCATCTCTGATCAAATTTACTTCTTGCAAATCAGAATAAAATAGACCCTATGCAAAAATGGCTGACAATTTAATACTCTTTTGTTTGCATTCAAATTAGCCTCACTAACCTCATTCTTGAGTTCAAAAATCAAAAGCATATTTTCCCTTGAACGAGGTTGGTGAGGCTAATTTGAATGCAGACAAAGGAATATTAAAATGGATGACATTTTAATATTCTTTTGTCTGCTTTCAAATTAGCCTTACTAGCCTCGTTCTTGAGTTCAAAAATCAAAAGAATATTTTCCCTTGAACGAGGTTAGTGAGGCTAATTTGAATGCAGACAAAAGGATATTAAAACGTCAGGCATCGGGTTTATGTAAAGGCAGCAGTTTTTCTCATGGCTGATTCAATTAGTATGAATATTTCCTGCTGTCTGTCAGAAAATCGGATGAAACACTTTTCCTCGCGCGTGTTTGACATATTACATGAAAAGTGTAACAAAATACCTCCATTACAGACAGAACCGCAGCGTATGTCAACTAGAATAGTATACAACCACAGATTAAAAGTCTCCCCTAAGATCCTGGCACATTTGATGGCCATTTGGATTGTCAGTGTCACAAGAGACCATTAGATTCTAGTACGACTACCAATACGAAATTTGACTTCAAGTTTTTAGCGAAGTACTAAGAACAGATATATCACAGAAAGCTTCATTTTACTCTTTACGAGCGTCGAACTTAACGCAGTTGTTTGGGATGATGACAGCTAAGCCCTTCCAAAAAGACGAGATCGACTACGTTTCGAGGACTTGTTTTCGCCACTACGCCATTCTCACAAAAATTCGTAGTAAAATGAGGACGCTTATCTCGTTTTCCCGCCAAAATGACACTGATTCACTCGCGCGCTCTCTTTGTTTATTGGAAAAACTCTTGGTTGTATTCGTAGCCGTACTAAAGTCTCAAGGTCTCTAACTTCTACGGTGTGTACGCAAAAGTACACAGCAGAAGACAACCAAAGGGAATGTTTTATTCCCTTCAATATAGCGTCGCTCTGCAGTGTATCAACAGTCTTTCACGCTCTTCCAAGACCACTTGACTGAATGTTCTCCAGACTGTATACTCCTCGATTTTTTCTTAAATGCATGATGGTGTCAATAAACGTTCCAGCAATCGAGTCACGCAGCCTCGTAGTCAAAATCACGCGCACAAAACTGTCATAGCAGTTGAAGAAACTGAGGAGATGCAGCGACTGTCCCGTTCAGGAGGTATTGTTGATTGTTCTTGTCCACGTCTTCCAACACGTACCTATAGTTCACCATCAGCCCAAAGGAATTTCCCATTCCTCGGGTGCTTAAATCCGCCAGCCAGTTTAATCTCCACATGCAAGCTCCGTTCCTTATGTGAAAATTCCCTGGCAAAAAGGAGGAATGTAAAGAAAGAGGATTACATCTTTGATATTTACATAGCCCCTCCCGATGCTTCTCTTGGTTATGATCTTGAGATAACCCCAAGATCATAACCAAGAGAAATGATTTTCGGTGCTGTGACGTCACATCGAGGACAGTAAAATTAAGATAAAAGGGAAAGGTTGAAAGCTTCCTGAAAAAATATATCTTACCGACAGGATCCATGACAAATCCTCTTCGTTTCTCTTTGTAAAGGTATCTAACATGAATAACAATGAAAAAACAGTTATTTGGCAAAATTGCTCATCAGACCGGCAGATTATCTTATTTCTGAATCACAGGTGAGTTTGATGTGAGGACGAAACGCTGCTTGAAGGCGACCTTTTGGTTATTAATTTAGGAATTTTTATGCAGAACATAACCAAACTGAAACTATTACGTTTCTTATAATTGTTCCCAAACAAATTGATAAAATTTTCGTCTGAAAAAGGAAAACAGAGAAGCATTTTCTTAAACAAAAAGGGCAATGAATGCTTAAACCCGGCACTGAAACTTGCCAGGTTCCGAACTGTACCAACATAAGACTTCAATGAGAATTCAATGTGTAAGGATACACTTTAGATCAGTTACGCCATACATTTACTGTAAAATCCAGCCGCGTGTTCACACAGTACCTCACCGTATTTGCGGCCCGTGCACATCCACAAATTTACCTTCTTTTGAAGCCGCAGGTACAAAATGTGTGCAGATAGGCATTCTGGATAGCATGTACAACATGAACAAAAGGCCAAATGCAAAATTTTTATCCGGATACAAAACGGATCTGGTACAAGTGAACTGAACCGGCTCACACGTTACAATTTATCGGTTCAATTAGTCGGTTCAATCCGGCTCATGGGCCAATTCACACGTTACAATTTATCGGCTGATTTCTTTTTTCTGTCGGTTTAGCGAGGGCTGAAAATCGGTCTGATTCAAAAAATCTGTAGCGCTGCCAGAGATTTTTAGAAATCGGGTGGACTTTCGTCTGCTCACTGATTTTCTTTGTCAAATTTCGCCAAATCAGCCCGATTAAGATGACAGTCAGACAGACACACGTACCTGATACACAGCCGAAGAAGGGGTTTCTTTAAACAGTCAGCTATTAGTGGGTTTCGATACCAGTCGGCAGTCTCTAAGAGCTCCTGGAAGAAACAAAGAGAAAAAAAAATCTTATACATTGTGGCTTTCTGTATTGATGTTCGTAATAAGTTAGCTTATATTGGTGCAATAACCGTAAGAATGAAATATTACACAATAAACTAACCTTGAACAGTGCGAGTGAAGACATGTCCGTGTTTTGACGGATTTCGAGAATCTGTTTTTGTTCATCTTCTAAGAGAAGCGTTTCGGTATCACCATTTGCTATCGCGAAAAAAAAAAGACATCAGTACTCTTCTTTAACATGAAAAAATAACTTACAGTTTTAAGTACAATTGCGGTTATCTCACATTATTATTAAACGCATTGTAACAATGTCCAAATATGGTCATGGTGCACTGAATATTCATCGTCCGTACGCAACAGATATCCTGCGATATACGTAATTTCGTGTGTCGGGAAGAAAAATGGCGGAGCGCTTGAAACAAGTAACGACCTCGGAAGATTGTCTCCAGCTTTTCTGTTAAAAACTGTGCTTTGTTATCAACATGTTGAATAATAAAACAACTATCCTGCATAATCTTGCATCATATCCCCTGATTTTAGCCCCATTTTGCCCGGCTACGGCCTCGTCGGGTAAGTATCAGGCGAAATTCCGCGCGATTTCGCAGGATAATAATTATTATTGTTAAACACCGCACCCTACAATAAACCTTGAAAAAGAGGCAATGTGGAGCAAATTTCTGCCCTGATCGGCCTGAAGATACGGTGTAGGGAGATCAGTCAGTCAGTCAGTCAGTCAGTCAGTCAGTCAGTCAGTCAGTCAGTCAGTCAGTCAGTCAGTCAGTCAGTCAATCAATCACAAGAAACCTTTTACATTGAAGATGCGTACTAATTTTTTTCATTTGTATTATTAAAGGAAAAATGGTTCCTACCTTGCTGTTCCAAAGCGTGATTTATCTGTAGTTTGACCCACTGCTTAAACCCTGGGATCGGAGATAGCGTGGAGTACTGTGTAATGTTTGGAAACTCATGCTGTAGCTCCTCTACCACGTGTTTGATAAGAAAATTACCAAGGTCCACGCCGCTTAATCCTACAGCCGAAAAAAACAAAAACTGATGCAGTCAGCTCCAACATAACGGGTACCCTTAGCTACACATGGATGCATTCTCGTTTGAAAACGGGAACTTTTCTTTACGTTGTCATGTTCCGTTGACACGTTCACGGTCAGGCCTCATAGTGAAATCTTCTGAAAATGTATCTGGACGGGGCCTTGCTGCCTTTAAGAACGTGACTTGATAACAAGCCTACGGTGGCATCACTTACAGCCTAAGGTCCTTTAGTATCGTATCTGTAACCCTATCTTTGATTACAACAGAATTGATTTTTCAAACACTGTCAGCCCTTACTCCTATCCCATGTTTAGTTTCTCCAATGAGTCAAAAGTTGGGAGTGCTTTTACTGTCAAAGAAGTCTTTCTTCTCTTTTATAAAGTAGTTTAGAGATGTTCTGTCCCTCCCAGCATTAAGGCATATCAAGATCTGTACCCAAATTAAGAGCGCATTCTTTTGGGTCAATTTTGTCGTTTCTTATTCCGGTTCAGGTATAACAAATTACACAGAATATCAGTTCACAAAAGAAAACAATCCCGCCTATTCCAGTTATCCTAAAAACCTTCCCAAAAGAATTGAGAAATTCTCTGATCAATTCAGAGGGGTAATTTTCTACTGGCTGAGTAGAACGAAATAAGTGGAATTGTTAAAATGTTTTACTCACACGCCGCTGGAACCACCCTTAGAATTCAGTTTGTATACTCTGTTAGTATGAATGCACAAACCTTGTATTTTTGGTAGTTTTTCCATTAAGTGTTTCAAGTTGTACAGTTTTTTTTGTTTTACGATGAATATAGGTCAGACTGTACCGGGTGGCTTGGCAAGGCTACCAGTAGAGTGTGAGAATACTATTCTGTTTACTCTGAAAAAACAGAATTGGTCCCAAAAGAGCATGACTACCGTGTCTGTTACGGCATTCCTATTCTGGAATCCCCCCCCCCCCCCCACTCCCCAGAAAAAAAATTTACCTTACATTGTACCTTTCTGTGTAGAAGTGATGGAATAAAACACAGCCGTAGTTCTTTTCTCCAATTCATATTCACATTCATCGCGATCAACTTCCGGTTCACTCAGAATGACCTGAATTAAAACATACATTAATGAGAAGTTAATAAAGAGAACCTTTAGACAATCTAGTGCTGTGGAGCAATTGTTAAGAGACATAATAAAATATCTATTATCTTGTTTATAGCCTCCTGATAAGCACTACTGTGCTAAATACTTATATCTTTTAGTGGAGGCAGCGTGCCCAAGCAGTTTGGGCACACAACTTGGAATCTGGTTCCCCTTGTTCCCTCGGTACCCCCTAGTTCAAATCCTAGGCCCCTCTTGGAAATAGCTACCATGGGTGCCAGAGATTTTTCATGCGCAATTTCTGGTTTCAGTGAAGTCCATATTTCGGTCCCCCACATTTTTTGCGAGACTTCACCGCTCGTGCATTCAGCCTTCAGCAGAAAAAGCATTCCCGCTGTGCACAAGAAAAAATAGAAAAATCTCTGGTACCCAGGGTAGGAAATAGCTAGCCTCCTACGAAGATGTTCTATGGCTCGTCACGTCACACAGTCCTCCACACGAATGCGGGGAGGATTATTGCTATAGGAACATTTGACATGCAGATTATATCTCCATGATGCTGCCATATTAGGGGGTCAGGAATTAAAAGGTCTTTCCAGTACAAACCTGAATATTGTCAGCAATTTCATATTCCAGAGCTGTATGCAGCACTACCACAGGCTCCCCAGGCATGGACCGATGAGTGTAGATGTAACACCTTCTGTCTGGAGCGAGACGTCGTTTTAGATCCTCCCAGCCATACATTGAATGTACTGCCTCATAACGTATGATCTAAGGTAGCAAATGAATGTAAATGTTTCGTTTATAAAAAGGCATTTTAGATATAAATCAGTAAAGTGAAATACTACAGACTGACATAAAAAAATTAATTTTTAAATGGCCAGTATAGGTGGGAGTGATTTCATGTGACTAAATGTAACCAAGGCAAAGTTAAAACAAGGCAATCCTGAACAGCAGTCACTCCCTGCTTTGCCAGGCATCATACAGGGTACTCTAACCATTAGCAAAAGTAAATGTGTAACATGGAACAAAACTAATTCTTCCCTGGTAATTCAAGCATGGCACTTTACATCTAAACTGTATCTTTAGTACAAAATGAAGAAAAACCGCAAATTTGCGGTAACTAGGCATGTGGTTTCATCTGTATGCTAATCTTTGCAGATTATTGACCCAAAGACTTCATTACTTTTCCTGATCATTGTGCATGTTGCTTTTCCCTGCCCTTTCTTTTGGTACTAAGTATTGACATGTTCTCTGCCGATTTATCAGTGAAAACTGGCAACTGTCAATGAGATAATTATAACATATGGTGCTTTGCTGCAGTAAGCCACTTAAATAGAATCTATTGATACCCAACAGTAATAAGAAATCTTCAGTAAGCACCTTTTCTAGAATACTGCCTGGAGAGTCCCACGTAACTCGTCTAAGATCCAGCAATCCAACAGCAAACCACTGAGCCAAGAGGTTCTTGATGGAGGAACTCAAAGCCTGAAGCTCTTGTCTGGCAACTGGGTCCTTTTCATCATTCAACCCTTCCTTGGAAAAAATACAAAATAAGCCTTTTATGGACTTGCAAATCATGTTTTGTTAATCAAACAAACAGGTTCTACTTTGTGGTGGAAACATTAACAAAGCCACAGAAGACCCAGGTTGCAGAGCTAGCCTTACTTAACAAGGTTTCTAGCTGTGTACATGTGTAACCTAGGCACGCCATAGCTAATGCTACACATGTCAGCTGAATGAATAAAAATTCCTGGGAAATGGGGGGTAAAATTGCACAAACTGGAAATAAAACCTGTAGGAATTAGTAACATTTATTTAATTTTCAAATTTTATGCGATGACCTATCTTGATTTTTTGGCATGCGTTATCCAGAAGAATTTTCTGCAGGTGAAAACATACCTTTTTTGATATGGCACAAGATCTACCGAATAACTTTTTGTCAAAGTGCCAGGAGTTAAAGAATTTAGGGAGCTTTTAAATAAAACAGTAAAAATGGTGGGTCATTGACTTAGTTTTTGAGATATTTTGCAAAAACTGAAATTTAGAGGTGGTTATGACCCATTCACCTTTGCAAAAAGTTGTATCTAAACATGCTGATTATAGCTCCATAACAAAAAAATTGGGGACCCTGTAACTGAGCTAGGTAATTTGAGTTATAACCAGTTCAAAGTAAAATAGGAGTGTCTTTAAACAGGTTATACTGTTGCTATGGTAACCTATTATGTCGAGAAAACAACCATAACTTGTTTGCCAATGTTTAGGCATTTGTTTGGTACAATTATTGTTGTATCAACTGATAAAGAGTGTTAGCATTGATCTTTCAAAGTAATTAAGTGCTGGAAAATGATGGAAACCTGTGCCAGCCACCTTAAATTGCAAAACTTTATTGATTGACACATACAACAACAAGGCCGGGAAAAAATATATTGTTTCATGGTTAAAATGCACAATGGGATAGATTACCTGTTAATTGAAAGTAATTTAATTGAATTTACAGGAATTAGGCTGGGGCGGGGTTAAAATACTCCCCGATATACATTTAAAATTTATTTAGCTTCGCCTAAGTAAAATACAAACAGAATGGAAACAAACAATAGAAACAAAAAAAAATACCAAAGATATAATAGTTAGGCAGGGAGACCACTACAGCGTAGCCAATTACAGCGGATCCCTTGTTAATTATTTATATAAAAAAAATGCTCAATAACTAAAACTACTAATATGTAAGCATAAAACTAGAGGAGACAAGGCGGGAGACCAAATTGCTAGAAGCAGCACGTTGGCGAGCATAGGAGAGACCTTGCTGTGTTACACCTAGGACAGATTGTTCTCCAAGTTCTAATGTCGTCAGCGTCGTACAAGTTCAAAGCCTTTTTATAATATTGAAGTAATAAAGTTTTGAATAAAGCTAAAGAGATGTGACTTGTGCGTAGCTCAGTGGGAAGAACGTTCCATGTACGGCACGCGCGTATGAAAAATGAACGTTGATAAGTAAGAGTTCTGCTTCGGTTAGGAATATAAGTAATGGCACTACTTCTCGATGACCTAGTAGATCTCGTAAATTGTCTAGTTACAGGTAGAGCTTCACTGTCTTTGAAAACTAAGTTATTAACAGTTTTGTAGAAAAAAACCATGTCCAAATATTCATGCCAGTATGAAATGGGTAACAAATTTGTTAATTGAAGGCGGGTCTTATAGGTTATGTCGCATCGGAAGGGGAGCTTCAAAATTACTTTTGTAGCACGGCGCTGCACGTTTTCGACTCGTTTAAGTAGGCCAATAGACTGTGGAGACCATACTTGTGTTGCGTATTATATTATACATTTGTACCGGTAAGCTATTAATATAGGTATGTGTGCAGGCACCAAAGGGTATTGTTGATGAGTAACGTTTTGGTCTGAAATAGGGAATAAATTTTAACCATTTTAGTCCGAAAAATAGGTATGGATTTTACAGAAACTGGTATGGACTCTTACCAGCAGGTCATTTCTCATGTCGACAATTTCCTTGACACCTCCCTGCAGCTTGCTGATCTGTGATAGCAGCTGAATGTGCGCAGGCTCCAGTGCTTGTCGTAGCTTTTCTTCAACTCTCAAGATGGCTGGAACTCCATTTTTCTGATTAAAAGGAGAAAATGTCTGATTCCCATTTCAGATTTAGTTTCTTTAGTATTTAAGCCTATTATTGTGCTTTGAACAACTGGGCCACGATGATCAAGAAAATAAAACAACTCAAGAGATAATAATTAACTCACTTTGGACTGAACAAATTAGAATTAGTTTAGACAATGAACAAGTGATTAATTTAAAGCTTTTTAGATCACTTTTTGTTGTAAGTTATAATAGCTCACATTCACCAGACATTAAATTGCACATGACCCAGTCACTTCCTTCAGGAAACATTACAACAATGTTTTATCCGCTGCTTTGCGCTTCGTTTCATGATAAAAATGGATGTCATGCCCATAATGATCAGTTTTAATTGCAAACAAAGCATACAGCAGCAGATAAAACATTCGGGCAACACTTTCTGAAGGAACTGAAGGTCACACGCAAAATGTCTGGCGAATCTGAGCTAAAACAACTAACAGCAACCTAAAAAACACTATAGGTTGGTTGATGACTGGAACCCTTCAATTAGTCAGGCACTGTACAAGGAGTAAAGATGTACATGTATTTGATCATCATGTCATGTTAAAATGTGCGTTACAAGTATTAAGTATTAGTATTAAGTATTAGTTTTCACACAAATGAAATCCCCTTCTTTACTTTGCCTTTCAATGACATGCAAACTCGATCTGGACTTCAAAACTCAACTACCAGTCACTATAAATGCATTTTTTACTAGTGACTGTCGATTGTAATTACAGTGACAATTGGCTAGATCAAAATCCACCAATCAAGGCATAAGAACATGACCTTTTCTAAGAGGTCCGCTGTGATAATGATTGACAGGAGCAAAAGATGTCACGGGTCGTTGAGTCACACAGATGAACTTGAGAGTTTGCATGTCATTAAAAGGTGCAGTAAACTATACACGGTCATTAACGTAGTAAGTTATTTATCCCAACCTGAGCATTCATGAGACTAGCTGCTACTTGCATAACTTCCTCATGGTCAACACCAAGGTCCCGCTCAAGAACAAGAAAAAATGCTAATTTTTCTGCCTGTGAGAAAAAAGAAAACTTTCAGTGAACTTTTATTAGTTGTCTTGTCGTATTAATAATGACACTATAGGTGGTTTTAATTTCTAATTTCTTACCTTTGTTGTTAAACAACTGTAAAAATGTCTGACTTCTTTAGCAACAGCCTTCAAAATAAACCAAGTACAAATATCATTAATCAGCTTTTACAGTACCACAACGACTGATTTCTTTTCAAGTATATGAATCATGAAGAATGGGCAATCACTATTGCTTTGGCCAGAGGAAAAAAAAACAAATAAAATAGAGTACTTTTTAAAAATAAGTGGCAAAGGAATTCAGGCAGAATATTTATGACAGCTCATGGGGACAGACTCTTTGTGGAGCTGTTCATGCTGCTACAACTAATCAGCTGCCTTCTAAGTGGATAGAAAAAACTGCATTATTAATATTGTGTCAAGGCAAATCAGTGAACATTTCATTGAGTTCTGTGTACTATTCAGAAATTAGCTCTAAGCAAGAACAATGAGAACCCTGGCAAGTGGAACAGTTCCAAATGTACTACTACAGCACCTATAATCAGCTGCCTTCTGAATGGACAATTTTTTTTTTCAAAAATGTATTATACTGTGCAAACTCACTGAACAGTTACAATACAATACATTTTATGAGATCATCCCAAATGAGTTTTTCAGACCTACTGTAATTTGAAAAAAAATGAGCTAAACTATAAATAATACTAATTTTATTAATTGCAAGGTAGAAGGAGCCAACTACATGTAATTACTAGTTAATGAAGGGTTGGTTATTAAGTTTCATAACTTCAAGTGTGTTTTGTACACTATTTAGAAAAATCTAGGAAATGGAAATCATTTGTACAGGCTTAAATGGATTAGAACCAAACTTTGCTGACAAGCTCAACTACTGCACTGATCAAGAAAGTTTTAAACTTCTTGCTAGCAGACAGGCCATGAGTTTATGTAAAAGCTTACATTTGGCATAAGATCTCCAGACGAATCAGTCCTTCTCATTCTCACTGCTCTACTCAACATTTCACGAATCTGCGTCATTCTATTCTGAGATGGAACAGCTTCAGCAGTGGACGGACCATGATCAGCCATCTTGAGCAACAGATTCAGCCACCGAGATTCTACATTGTGGACCTGAGTGAGTAACAAAGATATAAATTTAAAGGTCACTAATAAATAAGATAAACCTAGTAGGCCTGTTTAGATCAGCTGGTGCTTTTCCCTTTGACTGAGATGCGCATGAGGTGTTTGGGAGTATCCGACTACTCCTTGCTGGATGGAATACTAGTACAGTCAACTCTCTTAGACACTAAGTACTATAAGGAGCCAGGATACATTCTGAGAATCCACAGCTAGAGTTGGTTGTATCCCAGCATAAGTTCACAGAAGTTGTGAACAGAAACCTCTCTAAAGGCCCATTTACAAAATAACCTAATTCTTGTGAACATGTTCGACACTTGATGCAAATCTGAAAGATTTTAAAAGAGGTTCAGCAAGAGTGCACAGACATGGCAGCTGGTTTACAAGTGTGATTTGATGTTGCAAACTTTGTGAGAGAAAAATTGAAGTCATTATATATGCAGTGTGACAAAATCACCCTTGTGAAAGGGCCTGAAGGCAGAAAGATATTACCTAGCCCCAAATGTCCATCTTAAAGATAGTTTACTGTACATCACAAGAGTACCATATGGATGTTCAAGTAATGCTCTCAATACATTTTGTGCATATTATAAGTGAGGATTTTTTACAAGACTATTGTGAATAAATCACTTTATTTCAGTGTCAATGTTTTTAGTACAGCGCACTAATTGGGGACTCTTTCCAGATCAAATTGGAATTTAGAAGTATTAATTTTTGAGGAGAGGGAAAACTGGAGTACCTGAAGAAAATCCTGTCAGAGCAAGGACAAGAACTAACACCAAACTCAACCCAAATCGGTGCCCTTTTTGACTTGAAATTCAAATTGTTCCAGATACATGTGTAAGCAGTATTTTTACACAGAAGACCATTGGTTATATTACAGTTCTGTATAATTTAAATTTTTGAGTAAAACTTAATTTAACACAACTAAGCTTTTTACATGATAACTATAGTCTCTGTACCAAAGTATGGCTTATTTGGAGGAATTTTTAATTTTAAGGCAAAAAGGCATTTACAGTAGACTTGCATAGAACCCTTCAATTATTAATTAAACTAGTAATAATCATAGATTAGAGAGTGCATTTGACGTCGCCAGGCTCAAGCCCAGGCCAATCTCGATCCCAGGCTCCTCTCTTTGTGATGTCATCTGCCCCTGCAAAACAATCTGCGGGGGATGCCAGATGTGCGTCCCAACATCCATTGACTCATCCACGACAAGTCCTATAAAATCTCAACTCAAATCCGCATTAGGAAGCGTTCTTCTTACGTCGAACACAAATTATAAGCATATTTAGCTGGTGAGCAAGCTCTCTATTTGGTCAGTCAAGAGAGGATTGGGGTCTGGTGGGGGCACCTCAATCCTCTCACGGTTGACCAAATAGAGAGCGTGCTCACAGGCTAAGCATATCAAAAGCAATTCCCCCATGCCAGGAAGGCAATTCACAAGTATATAAGCCCACACACCATAAAACAGAATTTGTAATATTCACTTAAAAGTTAAACCAAATTACCGCAGTGTTTGAGGAACTAAGGTTCTGAGTTCCTTTGCAATGGAAGCAGTTGTGACATAAAAGTATCTTTTTATTCCAGCCCTTTGATTGTGGTAAAAACCTGTAAGAAAAGAAAGATAGAAAGTCTCAAACACTTTCACATTTAAACCTTCCCAGTGCTCCTCACTTCCACCCTTCTCTGTAGCCACTGGTGCCAACAACATAATTAATCAGATAAACTTGTGTCAATCAGTGGAAATAATTTATTGTATCACTACACAGATAGTGCAGCAATTCCATCCTATGAAAACATTCTCTGGATTTTGGCAAGCATTATAACACTGTTGAGATTAGCATAATCACGCAGTGACCCTGTAGACATCTCGACCATCATGGCATTAGTTTTCCTTAAGGTGACATACGTACTGCAACACAGCAAAAAAAAACTGTTTTTTCACCCAATCCTCATAAAAGCAGTTTGATTTATTGATAATAATAATATATTTTCAATAAAAAAAATGGATTCCACAGTGATTCCATGAGAAGAGTTCATGCTTATAATGCAATAAATTACGTGCAGTAAGGATGCGCCATGCAATTCATTGGAATCTCACTTATGATATATTAAAAGAAATATGAAGTTGAATTTGAAGTTCAGTACAGTTTCAATTAATATTTATTCTACAAAACTGAAAACTATTTTTTCTTTAGACTCTCTGTTGGTATGTGTATGGTTAAGCTGACCTCACAATAGGCTCAAGTCACAACACAACAAGATGGCTTTCGTTTATAGATCATGTATTTGACAATTAATTTTAGGTGTTGATAGAAACCCGGGTTCAAAATTTGTCCCAGGGATACAAAATTTAAGCTAATGGATGACTGACATGAAAGGCTATCATAAAAACACCGAAAACGAACTAAAACAAGAAAGTGAGTTATTTATATGCGTGTATTTAATGATTAAGAGATCACTTACCTCAAGAAGCGCCAACTTTTTCCCAAAACTTTCATATCACTGCTGTCGTCAGACCGGATGTTAGTGTAAATCGAGAGCCTGCAATGGTGGCCAGCGTTTACGTCATTTATGCATACGGTTGTGTCTCATTAGCAAATGGCGCAATCTGTGAGCACGGCTCACATTTTAGTACAGTTGAATCCCTTGATCCCTAGAAAAATCTCAGATGTTACTCTTACACAAATTTTCTGCTTTGCTTACAAGTCGAGCCTAGGAATTTTGAATTGTGTCGGCAAGAGAAGGACCTGCCACGCCGAAGGACTTTCAGAAAGGAGTTAGCAGAATTAGGGATACGAGTAAAAATAGAACCGTAACCAGGATAAGACATATTAGGTAAAAATCGTTCTCTGGTTAAAAATTTTAAAACATAAGCTTTCGGCTATCAGTCTATAGCCTTTACCGAATTAAGAAATGTAGCGCGTAAACGGAAATATATACAAAAAGGGTGCTAAAATTTTGGGAATAAAAAGAAGTGTGATAAAAGCTAAAAGATAAAAATGGAAATGAGGGCTAATTACAGTAAAATGGAGTATTGCCTAGGCAACGGCTTAGAGTTATTGTCCGCGTCGACAGTTTTTGCTGTGTGCCAGGATTCTAATGTTTTTCGAACGCGGTAATCGCCCTTGTCGATAACACAAGCATTGTCAAAATCGATGCAATGATTGTTTTTCCAAGCATGGTTGGCAACGTTAGATCCACTAGAAAAATTCTTCAAATTCCGTTTATGTTCCTTTTTGCGTGTTTGGAAACATCTTCCGGTTTCACCGATGTAGTTCCAAGAACAGTCTTTACATGGAATTTTGTAAACAACATTGCACTGAAGATCCGAGGGTTGTCTGAACTTTGGAGACGGGAATTCTTGTTGAAGGGTTTTTAGTGGTTTGTTGACAACACGGATATCATTTTTGCGGAGTAATCTCGTGAGGGGCTCAGTTAGGCTGCTGATGTAGGGGAGGCATGCAAAACCTTGGTACGTACTAGATGGATCAACCCATTTGAAGAACATAGAAACCAATTCTTCTGGTGGAGGAACTGTAGATGGGGGTGGCTTCTTATTGAGGATGTTAGAGATAACAGCTGATGGGTAACCATTGGCTTCTAATGCAGCCCTGGCATGGTTGGTTTCACGAGTTTTCCCTTCAAGGCTGCTAGGGAGGTTGGATGCCCGGAACAGGAGGGTCGAGGCCGTGCTGATTTTGTGTTCTTTTGCATGATGAGAAGAAAAATCCAAGTAACGGTCTGTATGGGTTGGCTTACGAAATATATCAATGACGGCAACTCCATTTCTTCTGGTAACCAAGGTGTCTAGGAAAGCAATTTGACCGTTCTTTTCATGTTCAATTGTGAAGGAAATTTTGGGATCACAGGCGTTAAGGGTGTCGTGGAACGGAGAAACCGCGTCCTTCTTGATAACAACAAAGCTGTCGTCAACGTATCGTTTCCAAATCCTTGGTGGGACTGATGAGGTACTGATAGCTAAATCCTCAATCACTTCCATACTGAGGTTAGCAACAATAGGGCTAACTGGACTGCCCATAGCACAGCCGTGGATCTGTTTGTATATGCAGTTATTATAAATAAAATAATTGTTTGAAAGAGTGAAATCAAGCAGAGAAATGATATCATCTGTGCTGAGACTTGTTCTGGATCGTAGTGTATTGTCATTGTTTAATTTGCTCCGAATGTATTCACAGGCTTTGTTCACTGGGATAGCTGTGAAGAGCGACACAACATCAAATGAGACCATGACCTCATCATCAGAGATTTCCATATTAGCCACTTCGTTGGCGAACTGTGAGGAATTGAGAACAGAATATCCATTGTGATTCTGGATCGGCGATAGAATATCCGAAAGGAACTTGGATGTATTATAAAGGGCAGAGCCAATGGAAGAGACAATCGGCCAAAGAGGGAAACCCGGTTTGTGGTGTTTTATAGAACCACGGATGGCGGGAGGTGAACCGTCTGTAGAACGGAGTTTGCGATAAGTAAATTCATCAATCTTGTTCTGTCTTTTAAGATCGAGGAGTCTGTAAGATAGTTTGAAATCGGATCTTTAATTACCCTGCGTGCAGAGATCCTTCAATCTTCCCAGGGATCTCTTCTCCTCCTTCCTTAGGTCCTATTTTAATTATCATTGAAAAGCTCCATTGAGGACTGCCCATTAAGCTTTTTCTCCTGCTCATCCCATCTCGTCCCGGGAGCCTACTTTTCTTCATTTGGCGGTTAGCACGAAAAGAAAAACGGGCTCAGGAGAAGAGATTGTCCGCCGCCTCAGGAATGGGTTACTCCACAAGGGATTAATTAACAAAGCACCGGACTGGCGAGGGTGTAGTGACTGTAGCAGCTGTTAAGATTATGCTGGCATTACTCAAGACCTTGTTTCAGTTCATACAAGAGTTCAAAGGTCCCTGGCCAGGATCATATGCATGATTACGTCACTGGGTAGTGACGTGTACATATCCCTTAACCTTGTCTCCTACACAGACACTTTCCTAGTAGTGAACTTTAGAAACCGTATAATTTTTTTTCACCGTTTGAAAAGAGCAGTAGCCTGCGACCAGGCTTCCAAGTGCGCGCTCTGCGGTCGGACTTGGGAGCCTATTCGTAGGCTAGAAGAGGAAAGCGGACTTGGTCCCTGATGCGTGGTCTGACCTTTCCATTTCATTCATTCACTTCACGTCTTTAGTTTACGATAATAGCTTTGCTTTGTCATTTAAAACGAGGAGAGACTTTTTATAGAAGAGCCTTGATATATTTGTGAAATGGTTTTATTGGTGGCAACGTTGACGTTACAGCCGCATCTTCATTGAACCACTAGCCCAGCATGGATAACTTCCTGTACAGCGTTCAAGGAAAATATCCTTCATTGGTCTATTATTGGATCAAAATGCTAATTGTATAACTGTCACTACAGCTGTCAAATCTTTAACGTTATTTTTGTATTTCGTTGAAACTGTGCTCCAGTACAGCCACTGAGTAGGAATTTCAATTGGATACTAAGTCGGGGGCTCTATACATAGAGAGAGGAAAACAGCGAACCTAAAACCCACTGCGCTGAAACGGCCAAAATACGCCACATAAACACTGACAAGGTATCAAGGAAAAGGTAAAGTATAGTTCTCGAAGACGAGTGTTCAGTATCAAGGAGACAAGGTAAGGCAGTTTTGTTCGATTCATGCTCTTTATTTTCGACTCCTAAACACGTTCGTAAATTTCCATACAAACCCTTATAATTTACGCCACTGAGTAACTCAACGTGATACTCAAATTACAACGTGACGTTACAAAGGTCACAGAGCCCGAAAAAGTATGGTTTTCTGAGGTTTACGTCTCGCGTGCAGGCTCTCGATTTTCACTTCTTTTTTTCTCTCCAACCATACCGGAAGGTGGATCGTTGTTCTGGCATTAAATACAGGAAGAGTGGCAATACTCAAAATCACTTAGGGCTACAGAAATAAAAAGAAAAAAAAAAGAAAGAAAGAAAGAAAAAAGAAAAAGAAAAAGAAAAAAAAAAAAGGAAAAAAAGAAAGAAAAAAGAAAAAAAACGGGTAGCACGGTGGTCTACTGGCCTGATAAGTTTTAAATAGAAGTCACCTAAACCAAACAGCTGTTTTTTTATGTATTTTCTTTTTAAGTTGCCATTACGCTTTATTCTTGATCGATCTTCTTGATCCTCTTCCACATTTTTACATAACATGGAGAGTCAGGATGAGGAACACCAACGACGTGCCTTGGAGAAGGTGAAGGAACTTCCACCTTCAGTAACTCCATGTCAAAAACGCACAGGATAACAGAAACAAACATTTGCATTTCCATCATGGCAAACCAACGCCCTGGGCATTGAAAACGACCGCCGCCGAACGCGATGAAGTTATCGGCTGCAGATGGTTTATCTGAGCCCGACGTCTGATTCCAGCGGTGAGGGATGAAAGAATTTGCATCCGGGAATGCGAACTCGTTCCGATGCGCCCAATAAGGGGAGACCATGAGCATGTCACCTGCTGGAATTGTAAATCCTCGCACTTGAAGGGGTTCTGTTAGTTTGCGGGCAATCATCCCTACAGAGCGCAGACGAATAGCTTCCAATATACACCATTCAACCAATCGTAATTTCTTAACGTCTTCAAAAGTCACCTCTGCCAGTGATCCTACAAGTAAACAATATTTAATAATATAATAATGCTTACATTCTTATAGGGCACATTTCTGAAACTCAATACGCCTTACAATGTATATGTTATTCACCGGCCGGGAGGTCCGTATAGGGAAAAACCGGTACTCAAAACCGAGGGCACAGTTTTGCTCTATAAGGACCGACCTATGCTGGTGAATAACGTGTGTATTTTTTATGCTTTCTTTGAGCGTAAACGAGGTAAACTGGTTTGCTTACAGCCATTCTACGCGCGCTAATTAAGTCTAACTAGAACGATCTCAGTTGAACTGATTTTTTTTTAACTGGGTAGCCGTTGGCAAACCTTAACGGGGAAGGAGTAACTAACAATAAAACAGGACTAAATATACCATGGAACAATAAATGATATAACAAACAATGCGATATTTCATTGCAAGTATGTACAAATAGAAACTAAATTGTTTTGTTTTAAATTTTGCAGAAACCGGCTTTGGCTTCGGTTCAACATGAATCATGTTCATCCGTTAAAATTCGGTATGCCGAAAGTTGTTAAAACACGAACGACTTTCAATGACTACTCATATGTCACTTTAAATATTTTTGTGCCGTAATACAATATGTTAGCCATTTGTGTTAGGATATTACAATCAAAACATGTTCATCCGTTAAAATTCGGTATGCCGAAAGTTGTTAAAACACGAGCGACTTTCAATGACTACTCATATGTCACTTTAAATATTTTTGTGCCGTAATACAATATGTTAGCCATTTGTGTTAGGATATTTCAATCAAAGCTGGTGAACTAAGCATGTTACCCTGTCGGTAATCTGTAGGTAAATTGTCGGCTGACAGTAACCGGCCATCCGGGGCACCCTGTCTACTTGCCCGATGCACCCTTCTAGGAGGATATCTTTTTGCCATGTAAACGGTTCGTGCCGAGTTACCCGGCTAATAGCCGAAGTGAGAACACCGCGAAAGGCCCGGGAGGGGGGTACTCCCCTATATTAGCTATATAGGTATCTGCCGCCCCAAAGGGTGGTTTTTTGCCGTTTTGTTCTGAAAACGGGACGATTTAGAAATTGGCCATTATGGTCTTAAATCGGGTATGGTTTTCAAGGGAACCACGAGAGCGTATAAACGTATTTATCCTCTCAACTCCAAATGAATAACAGAGAAAGAGAACTATCAAAAATATATCATTCGAGCTGAATTTTCGGGTGAATTTTACCAATTGTTGAGTTCGGTATATTGATGCGAAGCTTAATTACGCTACAAGCCAGGTCTGAAAACGGGTGTGGAAAATGGCATGATTTGGTCTGAAATAGGGTCAGGATTTGGAGAACCGGGCAGCACACCCCTACAGAGAATTCAGAGGAGTTAATGCCTGTGGAGACTACGCTCAATTAATAGAGTGCAAAATAATAGCCCTAGACACAAAAAAGTGGCCGCTAACGGAAAGAGTGATGAAAAAAAAAAAAAAAATAAAAATAAACTTGCTGCCAAAACGTTTCTTTTTTCCGCCATCTTGTTTGTTGTGCTTAGCGGTCGCTCAAAAGATAGCCCACTGACTATCCAGTGCGCTTAATGTGAGTTGCATGTAAATGCGGGCTATGTTTCAACCCTCCTAGCAGGGTCTCTCCTTTTGATCCACTCCCTTTTCCTTCCTCACGAAATTTTGTAACTTAACGTGACGACATGTTTGCAATGTTTACACTGACGACAGGTGCCTGACACTAGAGGCTCACGGTAAACTAACGTCGGCTATTACCAGTGCATTTTCAATTTAGTAGCAATGGAACGGGACAGGGGACGAGCATTTGGGAGTAAACAGAGCGAGAGCAGCAATAAAAATAAAGGAAGAGGAACAAGACAGATTACACCGATCTCACCTCCATCTTTTAAATATGGTCCCAGTACTTCATCAGCCTCTTTCTGCACGTCCCTTTTGATGGCCTGGTCACTGAGCACAAAAGCCAAAGTCCAAAATGTGATTGGTACTGCATTCGCAAGGGAGGCCCAGAGTAGCATAACGGCATAGTTGGGTACACAGTCCCCCTCTAACGAGTCCGCCATTGATTGAAGTAGAGTGTCTCCTTTGACATCCATGGTAGATTTCTGTCGAAGCACTTCACAAAACCGGTTCAACAGGAAATGCTTTGACTCGGCCCATTCTTTTAACAGAAATTCAGGAAGTTTGGCACCATGTTCAAAACTGCCATCATATTGAACAAACTGTTTCTGGAAATGTTTGATGTCTTGTTGAGTGCGGGGTAAGACGTCATCACCAAACAGGGTGGGTACCACGGCAGTGAACAAAACGTCACGGACCACACCCATCAAATCAACTTCAGCTACTGTGTTATTTGCTGATGGGAAAAAACAAGAATATTTCAGCATCAACACCACAGGAAATAATTAAACTATAAGAACAGGGAAGATTTGCCAGTTTCCAAAACTTGGTAAACTTCACTATGTTTAAATTATGTGAACAAGTTAATACAAATGAGATGATTGGCGAGGTCGAGTTCCATATACATGTATCAATAATAACCATGGTTGATTTGCCCTGCTGTACAGCTTATATAAAATTTTTTGTACAGCTCACATATGCTTTGTTGTGTTTTATAAAATATTCAAGCTATGATTGGCGAAATTGTGTTCATTACAACTCCTTAAGAACACGTGTGCTCCCCATCTTATGCATGCTTTGTTGACCTACAGTGCAAATAGCCTGAATACAAACTTTGAACAGAACTTTTAAACTGAAGCTAAAAATACAATGTATATACTATTTTCAAACAGGGGCAAACAAAAATTATTGATCAAGACATGAAATAGAGGGTTTGTATGTTAAAGCCAGGAATTTTTTCTAGAATAATCAGCTCTGTAACATCAGTAATCTGTAAAAGCTATAAGCTTTTGATCCACCTGCATAAAACGCCTCCATTGTTTTCAATGGTGTAAATGGCCCAAAGTTTTAATGGGTATGTCAAGATATTTAGGTTGCATTAGTGACAGTATTTCAGCCTGCTGAAGAAAGCAAACAAAAAAGTGGGATGGGGGAGGGGGTGGGGGTAGAAGAAGGAAGAATTATAACAGACAGCTTTGAGAGAAGGGCAAAGATTAGCCTGGGAAAATTCCTGTTGCTGGTGGTTTGGATCATTTTTCCTTGGATTGCAGGAAGGCCAACCTGCACTAATTGTTACTGAACAAAAATTAGAATTTATGTTGGTTCCACCTCAGGATCTATATTCCTCTAACCCATTACAGAACTGTTCTGGAGTGGATTTGTGTGCATAGAATATGTTGTCCTGTTTGGTCAAGAAAAATGGATGTCTAAATGGTTATACTAAATGGCGAACTCATTTAAGATGGCAAATTTTATGTACAATTTTCTCACTGTGAAATGAATCTGCTTGAGTTAATTAATTTGATTTAATATTCTTGTTCGTTTGGAAAAGATGCAATTTAATATCAAAATAGCCTTTACCACTATGGAAATAACTGTAGGCCAACGGTCGGTGGACAGTTGCCCGACTGTCAGCCAACTGTTGGCTGACAGTTGGCCAAAAGTTGGTGGAGGTGAAATGTTCTTCACTTTTATCTAAATTTTTGCCATTCCCCTAAAATGTTTTCTTGCCTTACTCTCGCAATAAAATTTGTTATTGGTAACACATTTCTCCTTCAGTGCACACAATTAAACAGGTGCACTATAGATTGTAATACCACTCAAAGTAGTAAAAACCAAAAGTTACTGCATCAAAGCAGCAAAGGACTATTAAATATGAGGCAAAATCATACACTGCAACACCTCAAAGATTACAATCACGCCAAAGGTCTCAGTATAACTTCCCTAGATTGCACTCCAGATAGGCCTGAGTTGATAACAGGGAACCAAAACCCTGCCCTCTATCTACAGGTGGCCCAGGCACAAAGTGTGACATGTCACCCAATTTGATTGATTGACATTGTGTAAAATCTATGAGACAGCATTAAGTTAATTCTGAAAGAACAATTGCTTTATAACCATTTAAGCCATTGGTGAGTTCTGAACAAGACTTATACATGTATTGTAAATAGGTTTGTAGGTCAACGTAAATCTATCATCTTTTGGCAGTTGATAGACAGTAGAACATTTAAGGTTACTCCTGAACTAGTTTTTTTACTTTTATATGTTGATTTGTTTCATGATTATTTGATGATAATTGTATCTTATTGTTGTTAAGGTCCGTCTGGTATTAGCGAAGACTATTCAAGAGTGTAAGAAACTAAGAACCAAGAGACCTTGGAGCAGAGAAACTTTGAAGGTAAAAATTTTCATTCTGCCTCGTTACCATGCTGAGAGATTCCATGAGATAGTAAGTGCATGCGCCGATCATGTCTGTAAAAATTATGTATCAGCTACATATACGATTAAAAGTGGCATGTTGTTTCTTCATGTCCATGTTGCTTTAAAATCTAATGGAATGTCTCAGCATGGTAACGAGGTAGAATTTAAAAATTAAACAAGACTTAACTGGAAGTTGAAGTTTGATTGTGATTCTACCAAGTTACAGAATGCTGAGAGATCACATGCCCATTCTTCCTACCAACCCATTTGCTGCTGGGTAATGCACACATTCAGTCTTTAAAACCTGCTTGGTATGTGTACTTGCTATCTCGTGTTATCTCTCAGTATTCTGTAACTTGGTAGAATCACAATCAAACTTCAACTTCCAGGTAAGTCTCGTTAATTTTTAAATTTCCCTGGATTTATAAGGATGTTTGTGTGAAGCTGCTTAAAATTATAAACATCAAATTGCCATTGAATTCATTTCTTTTCTGTTATATGTAAAATGAAAAAATATTAAAACATCCCATACAAATCTTATCATTCTCAAATTCGATAACCGGTGACGTGTCACGCGTGTCACACAACGCGCTCGGGATGCCCATGGAGTGCTGTCCGAAGTGCACAGTATTTAATTTTCCAGATAACATACATACCATTAGAAATGTATCCGTCCAATTGCCGACCAACCTTTGGCGCTAATTTCTGCAAATTGGAAGACGACAATCTTCCTTTGACTAGATCATGAATTTTACGATGATTGGCAAAAAAATTGTGCTTGTTGATCCCGGCTGTGTTCTTCACGGCCTCTTCTACAGCACGTTGAAAATCTGCCTGCGGAGAGTTGAAGAAGAGCGGGAAGTCACTGGTATCAGTAAGGAAGGTCATTCGCTGCCCGGCTGCGTAAAACGTAAACACTGCTCCGTGTTTCTGCCAAGATTCCTTGATATAGTTTAGTGGTGCTTTTCCAAAGTTGATCGCACATCCTAGCCAAGGAATCCAACCTTTGATAAGCGGAGGATACTTGATGTTCTTTTTGCTCAGGAAATCAATTGACAAGAAAGCTATCACAAGCAAAACTACCAACCAACACCCAGCTTGCAAAAGCTCAACTGAGGCCGCCATCTTGTGACAAGTGTGCGATAAGCCGGTACAGCGTGTACCGCCCCCGAAATGATCGCCAAGTAATTTTAGGAACGGAATGCAAAACAGGGGATTGTGGATTGACAAAACAAAAGTAAAAGGTGACGAAATTCTTACGTATTTGTAAATTAACAGTGTGAATATTAACAATCTTCGTGAACTCAATCGCTTTATTTTTCACTCTTTTTTCAACCATTTAAACAAAACCACTAATTTAATTTTTGATAAGCGTAACTTTTTATAACAACATCTTTAACTTCGATTTAACTGCAACTAGTAATGGTTACCAAAGAAAAGATACTAAAATATGACCATCATCATTATGAACGCTTGCAGAATATCAAAACCATTTCTTGTTCACTTCAAATAAAAAACACATTGAACGTTAAAGATTTACAACGCCTGGCATTTTCTTGTATTGAAACAAGAACGTCGAAAAACGAAACGGCCAAAGTACATACATACATACATAAACACACATGCCACTCGACTGTCCACTGGAAGGAAAATGCCTCCAAACAAACGTCATCTACCAAGCCACTGTAACCACTGAGACAACAACTGAAACTTATGTTGGACTGGCAACAAATTTTAAGGAACGTTACAGAAACCACCAGACATCCTTTCGACGCCCGAACAGAAGAAACGAGACGGAACTGTCAAAACATGTTTGGACTTTGCAAGACAGCAATAAACCTTTCCAGATTAAATGGAAGATTTTAAAGAAATGTAAACCGTACAGCAACGCTAACAAAAAATGTAATCTTTGTCTTTTTGAAAAATTCATAATCATCTGTAAAAAAGAGCTATGTAGCCTGAACAGCCGAAACGAGCTAGCGAGTTCGTGCCGCCACAGAAAGAGATATGTACTGCAGAACTTTAGAGTAACGCAACTAAGGCACGATGCATCTGTTACCTAGATACTCTACTGAATATAACGCATCTCTATAGTAACCACCTATATTTTACTACCAGCCTGTTATTTGAAAAGTCAGTCGTTAAAAATTGCCTGATGAGTGTGGTCCGATAACTTTCAACCATACGAAACAGTATTGTCGCAATAAACGATGAAAACATTTGAATCCTGAACTTCTGTCAAGAATTAAACACACATGCTTTATTTATTTATTTATTTATTTATTTATTTATTTATTTATGCACGGTAAAATCTTCAGTATTACATTATAACAAGAAAGTATTAAAAAACTTTACCAGTTAATATAAAAATAGTGTTTTACAAGATTGCTGTGTGGAACCCTGACTGACAATTGTTGTAAAGTCAATCAGATTTCCCTTTTAAAGCGTCCAAGAGAGTATATTTTCCGTGAATTGACGGGTAGACTGTCCTATAGCAGTAGTCTGAGTATCAGACTTTTCGGGGGGGGGGGGGAGGGGGGAAGGAGGGACGGAGGAAGAGGGGAAGGGGAAAAGGGAAGAAAAGCCTGACACGAAAGCATTGAGACCCGGGGGTTGAGACCTCGATGAGCATGACTCTTGGCCGCAAATAGTAGCCAATCAATCTGCCAATCAAAATAACTTCCGGTCATGCAACTGTCATGTCAGCGATGATCGCTGTGAGAGATATGAATTGAAGTTACACACACAGCTCCACTGCGAATAGCCTGATTCAAAGACGGTCCAGGTCGCTCGGTATTTTAAGGCTGAAACCTGTCTCAAACTCGTCTCTGTTCATGTCAAAACTAATATAGATAAAGTTTGTATAACTTATACAATATTCTCTCAAACCAAATGATCCATTTATTATGACTTCAATTTCCACGTGTATGATCGACACCACCTGAAGAACATGTGGGAAAAGCTGTTTACACGTTATATTAACACCACGTAACATCACGTCACACTGTTCAAAATTAATGAAAAATAAAGCACATGAATCGTATCACAGTTTTTACTGCTTTACGTGATCATGTATTTTCAAACCAGAAGATGAAAGGAACCCTAAAACAAAACTGTCTTGAATTTTCCGCAATTTTTTTTGTGCTGTCTCTAAATCATTTTTAGTTCAGTCCCGGTAAATTTGTCCATTCTCCCGATTCCCGGCAATATCTTCAAATTTCCGGAACACTTTTCCCATTCTCCCATAACTGGTCTTCATAGAGTTGACACCCCCCGTTACACCAAGGAAGTAAAGTACACTAAGCAACTAAAGTACACCAGGCTAAAAGTGCACCAATCAAGTAAAGTCTACCAAGAAAGTAAAGTATACCAAGGAAGTACACCAAGTAAAGTAGGCCAAGCAAGTAAACTATACCATGTAAGTAAAGTACACCATACAAGTAAAGTATATTAAGTAAATTAGGCTCTACTACGTAAAGTAGCTAGAGTAGGCCATTTACTTGAGGACATTACAATTGGTTTTACACTAAGTACCGACCGGACCACTGCAGCTGCTACTGAGCGGAAGGTTTCTCTTTCTATTCTTTCCACACAGATTCTTACATGTGGTCAGCAGTCATTAAAATAATAACATCTACATCAGGATCGATTTTTCCAGTTTGTCTTGGAAAGACAAAACAGAATCCGCCTCAACTAAAGCCAGTGGCAAGGTATGCCAGTCCGTTATTGTCTCGGGGAAAAGCTTGGAAGTACAGGTAGATTTCTCTCATAATTAAGTGAGCCAAACAGGGCCAAAACTATTCAGCAAGTAAACCTAAATCTTATACAGACTGATAGTAATTACGTGCGATCAAACCCTCCCCAATAATAATAATAATAATAATAATAATAATAATAATAATAATAATAATAATAATAATAATAATAATAATAATAACAAGGACTAAGCGAACACTGACAAAGAGCTGTCCTTCCTTGTTGAACGCTGTCAGAAATGGATTATCTGCCAGAACGCAAATATAGTTAAGAAGTTCTATGAATGCGTATAAACTGTTTAAACGTAATGAAAATGATTGAGTGTAACATAACTAGCCCAGACCCGTGTCCGCAAGTTATGTATAAAATATATGAAAACAAAAATGAAATCTTCAATAATAAACAAAACTGGCAAAAGAAACATCTTCCCCAGTGCCCCTCGTTGTCCTCATTCTATCTCCAGGCCTTTTCCGACTCTCCTTCCCTCTGCCTCATCTTTGTTCTTGCTTTTGCTCTCTTCTGCAATATACTTGTTTCCAGGCCTCTGCTTTTGTAGTTGGACCTCTTCTCCTGTATCAAGATCTGTATGGACTCTATTGTGGCTGAAAATCTGACTTCTGCTGCGTACAACTGTGCCACACACAGGAAACAGTAACTTGCGGAATCCAAGCCGGTAATTTTTGTTACTCAGCCCATAAATGAATGGATTGACGCAACTGCTGATAAACACCAATAGCGAGAGTCCATGGTGCAGTTTGCTATCAAGCTTTGTTTTTCCCGCCCTTGCCAGTGCGTAGTTGGTCTGACTTGGCGCGAAGCAAACGATCAACGTCAGGCACGCAGCGCCGACCATCCGCGTCATTTTCCCGCGCATTTTGGCTTTACTCTCTGCTGAGGCAACCGTGGATCTACTGGTCTTGTACATCATGTGCGCGTATAAGGCAAACATGGTGAGGCTGGGAAAGACCATTTTTAGCAAAACTTGTACCACACCCACGATGGCACGAGTCGGCTGTTTACCCCAGAAAAGTAGCCATTTACAACGTCGATTTGGGGGATTTGATGGAACGTATCCGACCTCAAAGAAACTGCTCCCACATAAGATCAGTGACCACACCCATGCCGCCACAATGTAGATGAGGGTTCGCTTCCTGTTGAAGGTTTCTTTATACCTAACAGGATTGATCACTGCGTACCAACGCTCCGTCGTCAGGGCTAAGCAGATGTACGCCGAGAAAACCACCAACTGGAAAAGGAACCCACGGCTCCATATAGCTCGGCAGAAGATGTCGCCTAGGATGTGATTCGTGGGATAAGGGAACGACTCACCCAGAACAAAAGCTGGGTTTGTGACGAGCGTAATGGCGGTCATCACATCAGCTATGGCGAGGGACAGGATTAACATGTTGTAGGATTTCTTTAACAGCCTTCTGTCACGCCAGAAGATAGATATAACCAACATGTTCCCGAAGAAGGCGAGTGAGGCGATAACGGAGTAGGTGATTTGTGTGAAAGGAGTTATACCACGTGGAGCTGTAAGGCCGCTATCTGGGAGCGGTGAAGAAGATGAAGTTGAGTTCGTTGAGTTACTGCCTGTTGAAGAATTATCCATGTTGCTGTGACTCTTGCGATGCCGTTCGTCTCTTTCAATGAAGTCGTTATAACTGAAAGGAGAGATAACAATATTAATTTATAAATAAAGCAAAAACAAAAGCAAAAAAGAAAAGCCGCCCGATCGCATATTACTACGCCTTCTACGGGCCTGAAAAGAAGGCATGTTAGCTTACTAATTTCAAGAAGTATAAGACGTATAACCTTATGGGTTTTTAATGTTTATTCGATCAGTAGCTGTTGATTTTTCTCGTCATCTATTAAGACACTGATATCTGTTTTCATTCACTCCGTCTCTTGTGACACAGCCCGTTTTTACGTTTCTGTGCGGGTCTTGTGATTAATATTAAGTCAAAACTTTCCCTGTATTCTCACACGTTTTTCGTTTTCTTTGTGGAAGTACAAGTATATACATCTATCCAGCGAGGAGATTTCCTAACTGAAGGACAAAATTTGAATCGGCTTTTATTTTGAATAGCCGGAAAAGTTTCCTCGCGCGATACTGTGAAAAGATACTTACCCCGCTTGTCGGCCGTGGACGGTGGTTTTGCGGGTTTCCTGTCCTTGATCCTATATAATGGGATGTTTGTTTGTAATTCACCCTCCCTGCCCCCCTTCCCACCCCCAACATCATTTGAAAAAAGATAAGACCTCTGGGAAGATACTATTTTATACAATTTTGGCCTGGCTCTGACTAGTACTACTGAAGCAGCCTGCGTGACAAATAGAACATTCATCATGTTCGTCAGTTCGAGTGTTGCCGCAAGTTATATTTGCGGCCCTCGCATGACAGATTACTGACCAGTTCTCTTGAGACACTTCACTACTTAAATAGGAAGTGTCAAGGGGATTTGGAGTCATTTCAAAAACCCAAACGGCATTTTCTTGTATCAACAAAAACAAGTTCAAAATGATGGTCCAGGTTTGTCTTAAATTACCACTCCAGAGTACTAAACCTGTCCGGTTTCTTTGGCCCAGCAGAAGGACTGAGTCAGAACGGATTTGCAACTCTCAAAACAAATCAGACTAACTGTTTTCAAGTTCAGTTATCACATTTTTATCTCCAAAACGTGCTCGATGATAGATAATGAGTTGTTCTTTTAAAGAATTCAATTGATTTCTTTCGTGCTCTAGAATTATTTTGTGACTAGGTGAAAGTATTTTTGCACCATTTTCACCAAAAACGGAGTCAAAATCCCTCATTGACACCTCCACTTTAAAGGGGAATAAAGCTGTCTGAACTGCGGGATTATCTTAGAAAAGACTGCTGTTTTCGAACGCCCCTCGGAAACCACAGTCACGTTATAGAAGCTTGATTCTGTGCCCGTTGTAGAGTAGGTACTTTATCTGGAGTTATTTATTAAACTATATCTAATTTTTTATTCTGTCGTGAAGCTAGTAGGTCAACTTCACAAAGCCTGATTCTAAAAATATTTTGAGAGTTAGATTGCCCATAGAACTAGTTTAAACCAGGGACCATCCAGTCAGATAAGAAATAACCCTCAAAATGGTCTATGTTTAACCTAAATTTTTTACTCCATTTTGGATTTGAAATAACCATTTCAAAATACTGAGTATCAAGTTCCGACAGTCTTAGCCGTCGCGTGCCCTCACTCTTGCATCCCTATGTTGCTCACGTCCAACTCCTTTAGCTACGCTATATTTAGAAAGAGTGGTAAAAAGTCGTCTTTTTTTGTTGTTATGATGTTAAAAATAACTACTTATTGATGACATTTCGGGCGCCGGCTATTAGTGCAAATCTTATTTGTTTAGATCATCTCTTAAAGTATCCAAAACATCTGTGAACCCTTGTTATTAGCACATAATCTTGTTTTATTTTGTTAGTGTGCGTGCGTGCGTTTATATTTATTTAAATAAGGTAAGATATTAAGATAACATTGTTTAAGTTGTAAGATTAGCCTTTATTAGAAAACAAAAATGTACAGAGTAATCGCAGCAAAATTAAAATCGGAGTTGTGACAACTAGAATACGAGTCATATTTAAGAATTTCGTGTCTCAGTCCACTGTCTGAGACGTGTCCGGATCCCCGGGCGAGCACCACAGAGGGGTCAGTTGAAAAATGACATGGTGTAATTACTTTATTGAAAGGCAGAAAAACAAGAATTGTTAAAAACAGTTGTTTGAGTGCTTTGTTAAATCGACAGAATTCTAATAAAATGGTTAATAAACTACAAAACAACAACAAAAAAAACAAACAAACAAAAAGAACGACAAGGATGATGGATGGTTAGACTTTTTGGATGGTCAATCGATAGCGTGCCAATACCCTGCTTAACTAGCTCAATGCCACATGCAAAGAAGAAAACTTTTAAAAGTTTAGACTAAGTCAATTATTCAGCAGATAAACTGAACAAACATTAAAATATCACAGACTAGGAGCTTTAAAATTTACCAAAAGCCCAAGGCTTAATCAATTATTCCTTTTTTTTTTCGGCCTCACACCAAGAACAACATTGAGACATCCTGTGGGTAGCCCCCTGGGAGACTCCGCCCAAGACTGCCAAGTTATCTTTTATATCCTGGAGATATATGAAAGGGAAGGGAATTCACGAGCTGAATTAAAGAAAAAGGGCAAAGAAAACTGCTAAGTAAGCATTTAAAAGGGCCTTCTAATTTATATCTCGAGCAGACCCAACAAAAAGAGAAGCGGTGTTCTGCTGCAGGAGGCGAAAGGGGTACCAGTTTCTATGGAAGGTGTATGAAAGGGTTACCTTTCTTACAAAAATGGTTTATTGAAGGATAAGGGCTTAGACCTCAGGGCGAAACTTCCTCTTATAAAACTTTGTTGAGTAACCCCCACCCCTAGGTGAGACACCTGATCTATGAGGGACAAACTGTTCCCCCATGTCTACAATCTAACAGTTCATTTACAACACGGCCCCTATAAGGAGTGTTTCGGGTTTATTTCCAAGTGACTGTAGCTGTTTATTGTAAACATCCAGGAAGCAAATAATATATCATTAAAAGGAGCAATTGAAGTGCTCTATTAGATCAAAAGAATTTTCAGGTGATTAGTACGTAATATAGTAGAAGGCCGGGGATGACGTACCAAGCCCTGGGTAGTGTAGCAAGAAATGATTGATCTCAAAAATTGCTGAAATTACGGAATGTTAAGTATAAGAGTGCACCAGAGCTCGTAATTAGCAAGAGAATGACTCTTCGAGGCGATTCTTTTATTCAGACATATCGCTTACTTTCTCTTTTGTTTGATATTGTTTTAGTATAGATTTAAACTAAATTGGTCAGTTGATTGAAAACCTTGTAACCGATACAAGCCAAACGTCAAATTGGAAAACAGCTTACAAGAAAAAGAAAGAATGATACTGATGAAATTGGGGCATTACACTCGGATCACGCTAAGCCTTGAAATAAAGACCTTCACGGTAGAATCAGTCATTTGATTCGTAAATGGTTGAAATTCTTGGGATTTTGACTGTAATATAAATCATTGATTTTGTCACCATTGACACAAAGTCAAAATTTAAGAGTGACATACTGCGATACCTTTCATAACAGCAAAGCAGCTTAAAAAGGTGGGGATTTTACGAGCTAAAGTATAGTAAAGGATAGGGAAAACTGCCATTTAGGTATTTATCTTAAAAAGACCAACCGAAAATAGATGCAGTTTTTCTACTGTAGGTATATGAAAGGGTTACCTTTCCTGTCGAAAATGTTATATTAAAGGGTAAGGGTTCTTGGGGGGGGGGGGGGGGTTCCCATATAAAGCTTTCTTGTTCCCCCCGGGAGCAATTTGGTTAATATTCATTCACTCAATCATTTACGTTGAGTTCCATGGGATTAAAGAAACATTCAATGATTAGAGCTTTCACGTTGAGTTTTCTAGAATATATTAAACAAATTAAACAGTTAAACTAGATTTAAAGACAGCGGTGTCGTTTGATTTTACACCCCTTCTTGTAAAACGTAGTGGGTGGCGCTAGCACACTTCTTTAGCCGAATGTTTTTGCGATTATTAGGATTAAATGTAGATAAGCTCCAATAAACTGATTAAGGCTCTTAAAGCTACAGGGCGAATTCCTGTCTTTGCAAAAACCGCCACAAACTCCAAACAAACGGACAAATGTTAATCTATTGCTTTTTAGAGACAAAAAGCGAAAATCTACCTCAGACCGGGTGTTCGTTTTCGGAATTGATCAAACGCTGTTCTTATCAATCGCAGTCTTGTCTGGGTTCACGGAAATTTTATCTGACCCAGTTGGTAGGCTTACAGTGTGGTATTATAAACCAGAGATCTTTTTGATATTTCCAACTTTGCTATCGCTAAATCGGATCAAGTCGCACAAGATGGGGAGTTTATATTTAATGGTAAGCGACGTGTTCAATCCTAATTGATTTCTACTTAAAACACGATAATGGTTCCCTATTGTTTGTTATTGTGGTGTAGAACTGAGTGATATGATGTGCGTGTTCTTTCTGTTGTCTCTTTAAATCTGCAGCCGATTTTTATCATCTCGTGCATAGCCTTCGTTCCCGCCTGTATCCTGTCGAGCGAATTAAGAAGCGACAAAAGAAATGCTACCACGGCGAGAAACACACAGGGAACCACAATCAAGTTTCATGTTCCTCGAAAGCACGCCACGAGAAATAAAAGACCAGCCATTCACATGAAAGAAAGGGGTCCTGTGAATTTAACGAGGTGGCCAACCAACAGCGAAAAAGTCAGGCTCTTCGGTCGCGTTGGTCGATTTCTGTTTGTGAACGCAAATGGAACAATCTCAGGCTCATTAAATCAACACAGTAAATTTGGTGAGTGCGGTGGTTTAAATACTTATTCATTTGTTAATCTCTTTTCCAGCGCCCGGCTGACACTTGAATCTCGATCAGTTCACGCTGCTCAGTTGCTTATGAAAAATCGTTTAAGTTTTCAACACTCAGTTATAAGGGGAAAACTGAACAGTTGAAGAAAAGCTTGAAAGTTTTTATTATATTGATTAGGAAGGGAAAGCTTTCAGTTGTCTCAACTCCAAAAAATTGTGATCGCCCAAGTGTTAACCTAGTATCGCTTCGTTTTCAACATTTCTGCTAGGAAAATATCGTCAATTGAAACAGCTCCACAGGAAATACTGAACCACGTTCATTATACTGGTTACACTTAAGCGTAATTCCGTCTGCAAACTTTGTGAAGTAAAATACTGAAACAACGCCTCGGAAAATTACTGCTTATGCAATAACTTCCCGTCTAAATACCCAAAGAGTTGATAATAAGAAACACCATGTATTTCATAATAAATAGTGCCACAGACCAGCTCTGCCCAGTAGCTGTAGCTTGAGCCAGTCACACACAAACGTTTGCCTGAGCCATATTTCACTACATTTACTTTGTGTACATCAACAGTTGAACAAATGGATAACGGAAGTGGTCAAAACTCAGTTTTTCTTGAATAGCATCCACCAAATAAAACCACAAAATAGATGGTGGTCTCTGCCTGTACCCTTCTTCCTCAACCTCAAAAGATGGTGTCTTTATTGCATAGCCACCCTTCTATCCAGCAGTAAAAAATGACAATGAGATTCAAACCTCACTTTTTCTTGTTTACCTAGTAATGCTTACTCTTGCTAGCTGAATAAATACCATGGATATCCTTTATGTGAAATGAATCATCTGAAATTTAGTGATTGAACTTATAACAGCTCATTTTTCTTTATGTTATTTTTTTCATTAATTAATTGATTTTTTTTGTTCGTTTCTCTTCGAGAATCTAAAGAAAAATTGTTCAGTCAATTGAATAAATTTGCGGCCTAATAAGATGGGTCATTCTTGTGACCTAGATCCCTTGTAACGCGGATAATTGGTTAATTCACTTATGATGTTAGGGAGCGGAAAGTGAGTTTTTGAAAGCTAAAAGAAAAAAGCGAAACATTGAAACACAATTAAGTACAAACTGGTAGTGTGACCAATCAAGAAAGTACTGAAAAAGAATTCCTCGCCGGTTTATTTTCTTTCATTCTTTCCTTTTTCCTACCTTACTTTGGCCCTTTCAATAGTCTAGACTGTGTTGATTTTTTTATAGATTTTGATGTATTTGGATTCCTTAGCAAAAAAATTCATTTGATTATCTGATACAATTTTAACGAATGGTACTCGGTTGTAACAGAGTTTTTTTCGAGCAGTGGGCGTTGCTTGTCCGAAACTCCTGGCCTCTTTGTCACCCAAAAGAATACTGAAAACATTTCAGTTTCACTTTTCTAAATCAGTTGTGAAATCTTGTGAATTTTTTTTTAATTCAATCCGAATATTTGACCCTTGGTATCATTTTAACTCGATAATTTAAATTTAACGGTTCAATAGCGGTTAAGCCACAAAAGACATGCCGCGCTGGAATTTTGCAGACTCTTCTGGATTTGATTTTCTAGCAGTACTGCTGAGGTCTAGACCAGATGTCTGCAGCGACTTAAAGGTGTTCAGTGGTCTCATTATGATGACTTCAACTCACGGCTCGCCCTCCTGAACCAAATATATTCCCCTTTTTCCTTGTTCTCTGATAGATTTTAACCTTCTTCAGGAGATATCTTCAACTATCAAATCGACCGGGGCATCGGAAGTTCAAGTTTTAAAATGGTAAAATCGGTAACAGATCGAAGCAGTAGAAACTGTTCAAGACTATACATTCGGTATGTGCCGATTCAAATTTGGATATGGCTTTTGAGCTGCTTAGGTACGAAATTTGGTGCTTAGATTTTACCATTTTGGTTTTTCTTTCCGGTGTGGTTTTCAAGAGAACCGCAAGAGGAAGGTAACAAAAAATGCCGGAAGGAAAGCAACCGATTTATTTATTTCTCATTATAAAATGAGACTTTGGATTTTAGAGGCCAGTGCTGAAAGTGGGTATGGAAAAATGATGTATTTTGGTCTAAGCTTACAGTCAGGATTTAGAGAACGAGACGGTAAAATCCCACTGCTGACAAATATTCATTGGAACACGCCCTCACCCCCACTCCCACACGCGTGCACGCTGAGTTATCAAGGTACACATCACGGAAGCAGTGAAAACCACATTTGGTTCAAGGTTTCTTGACGTTTGAATTATTGTGCGTTTGAGTTAACGGATTCTACGTTATACAAATGCTTCCGGACATCATGAAAGCCCTAAATATTGTGGTTAAATTGGTTCAGCGAAACTAAACTCATTTCGCAAAATGATGACCTATCCAATTAAAATACTGTATGTACCGAAGATAAGGGAATTACGTACATGTGGTATGTTAATGGAGGGTCTCAAAATCGTTCAGCAATCAGTCAAATTTATTTCTTTTTTCTGTCGGGTCATCATTTTTTAATATAAACCGTAATGAAAGACAGCTGCCTCATTGGGGGTAGTGATCGTTGTATAAGGTCGCCGGAACTGTACAAGTTGCGCATCAGTTTGAAAACATTTCCATCCGGGCGTTGATGTAAGAGTATCAAACTTTTAAGTAATCATTATTTATTTGATTTTCTTGCGCTGAGAGCCGTTCGCTTACTAAGCACCATGCTCTGGGTCAAACTGAAAAATGCGAATGTCATACATCTGGTAGTCCCCCACGCAGCCGTTGCTAGTCTAAGACGACACACTGATTTTAGTACACTGAAACCTTCCCTTGCATGTAAAATTTTTGACACAATGATTTAGTCAATTCTAACCTACAACAGTGAAGTGTGGGATGCCTTTGCTAAATCAGATTTTAATTCGTGGGAAGGCTCCGGAATTGAAAAAACACATTTACATTTCTGCAGACGCTATTTAGAAGTACATAATAAGTCATCCAATGTTGCATGTAGAGCTGAACTTTGCAGATTTCCTCTAATCATCGATATAAATAAAAAGATACTTAATTCGTACACTACCTCCAAGGAAAGGATGAACATTCTATAGTAAAACAATCCCTAAGAATGTCTGCTGACCTTCATTATAACGGTCAAACTAGGTTTACTCCAGTCTCATGAAGATGAGTGAATACTATAATTTCCCCAACTTTAATTATTACACATTGAATGAAAATAACATCAAACAATATATAGATCTTATGAGAAAGAAATGTATCTCTTATTGGCACCAAACCCTTCAATACTCACAAAAACTCAACTTTTATTACACAATCAAAAAAAAAACTTATGGCACCTCTGCTTACTTAGATCTCACAAGGAATTTAACACTTCTAGGAAAGCATTAGTGAAACTAAGAATAAGCAGCCACAAGCTTTAGATTGAAACTGAGGAAGATACGTCAACATACCCCGTAATGAAAGGGTGTGTTATGTTTGCAACTGTAAAACCATTGAAGATGAAATTTACTGTTTATTAGATTGCCCAAGCTATTCATCTTTAAGAGACATGTTCTTTATTAAAATAGAACGTAGCCTTCCATTTCCACGTCATGCAACGTCATGCAACGCTTCTCCCTACTAAAGAAGCGTTGTGTGACGACCTTGCGACGGCTGCGAAGGAGACAACACATCCAGGTTTCCTTTGCCTTAAAACTCTTAGTATCAAAATGAAAATTCTTCTCACTATTCACCATACATTTCTTATGATACCAGTTAGGAGAATTTGTTTTTGCGATCAAGAAATTTTCACTTTGGTGATCATTTCCCTCATTCTTATGACCTGCACTGGCCTTGGCGATTTTTCGCAAAGCCACGAGAAATTGGAAATATTGTGTTTGCTTCCAATTTTGCTGATCTGGCCATAATTACTGTTTACGGGGAGCTTAATCAGCACATAATGTTTTATTTTTTCAGTCAAGTTCGAGCTGCAATCGTTCGGTCCAAGCATTGTTCGAATAAGAAGCATTGAAACTGGAAAATTCCTGGCGGTCACCTCTAAAGGAACACTTCAAACACGAGTGAGTGAGTTTTAATCGAATGTGTCTGCTTTTTGTGCCCTTTTTTTTTTCATCTTTGTTTAGTTTTTGGTTTGTTTGTTTGTAACTTTGGCTCGAGTGAAATAGCATCTTCAACTCAATGGCTCCATTTTGAAAAAGATTATGGACCCAAATTTTCAAACAACAACAAAAATCGTTCCCCCCCCCCCCCTTCCTTGAACCTACGTGAGGCGAGTATGCAAAAATAACACCACCTTCCACCACAACGAAAATACATGCTTTCCATAGATGGACGTGGAAGCCAAGGAAACACGAAACAGGAACTCTTTTTGTGTGCATGTATCCTTTTTGGGCTGGAGCGGGCTACAATTTTTCAATTGTTGTCTGCACTGGTTACATTTAAATTATGCCTTTACCACGTGACTAAGAAACAACCAATGAGAGAAGGAGTTCAAAAAGTTGAAGAAACGCTTCAAAGAAACTCCAGTTGTTTTACAACAGCATTTATATCGGGAAAGGTTTGACTGTCATTCATACTGCAATTTTGATGAAGCGTTTTAAGAGGTACTACGCCTGTGTATGCCACCTTGCACCTATGCATACTTGCATAGTCGGACTTTTCCGCTGGTGTGTTGTTCAAGCGGAATGTTATGTAACAAGCTAATTAAATTGGGGGGGGGGGGGTGGGGGAAATAACTGGGCCGTGGTAAATTTACAGCTGGTATTGACATTCTTAATGTTGTTTGGATAATTCTGCTGACAGGAAAATTGCATGCGTCACTCAAAGAAGAAAAATACAGCGATTCGAATGAAAATAATGAATGCAGATCAGAAGAAATCTAATATGGTAAGTAAAAAAATTATACAGAGAGCAGTTTGTTCTTATTATTTGCTTGCTTTGGTTCGCGCTAGCTGAGCTCTTTATTTTTAAATTCGTGCACCGCGCCCTCACCAATCAGAGGCAGAGTAGACACATTTTTGTTTAACTAAATGTAGGTAACTGTAAATGTAGTCAACTCCAAAAAAATGCCCCCCCCCCCCCCCCCCCTGCTGGACATTTAAAAAGTGTCTTATCAACTTCCCCACTATCAGTTATGGGCTAATTGCAAGGTCAAATGCCCCACCGGTTGGGACTGACAAGTCATTGTAATTGCTAGCTCAATTATGGAAATCAACGATCATTGATACGTTACCGCTGACACTAAAAACAGTTCAATATGACTGAATATATAAAGGATATTACAAGGTGGTGCGAACTCGCTGCACACGTTCGTAAAATATTGTTGTTACCAGTCGAAAATAAAATTCATATCTTCGCGTCGCCGCCGTGTGATATCCTGTATTTGCATCGCATATAAAACAAAAATATATATAAATTTTAAACGGGCACCCATTTTTCGCGAAATTACTTCATACATTTATTATTTATTAACTAAATCATCTCTCCTCGGGACAATGTAATGGACGTTTACGCTGACACTAACACAACGCACATTTTACAAAATCAACGTCAGTAGCAACCATGGCCCGATCACTTCAGAAACCAATGTTACCAGTGGTCAGAGTACTATTAAACAGTGACGATGAAAATGGACCTCAGCGAAATCTAAAGGTCCATTGAGTGAGCTTAGGTAGACCTTACCCAGAAATGATTATCATAGTTAATAGCCCTTTTCACGGTTAACTCTGCTCATTTGAATTACAATGAAATCTAGCATGTATGTGAGGCAATTTCGAGCTATTTTGTAGTTTTAACCCGAAATTGCCTCGTATCCGCGTTGGATAAAATTGTAATGCAAATGAGAAAAATCAACCGTGAAAAGGGCTATTGAGGGAATGGTTATGAAACCTTGCAATGGGAACTGTTGCGCTGGAATTTATGTTGGAAGGGACGCGGCCTTGCACAATCCGTTGTTTTAACGTTCACACTTCAGTTGAATATCTTAACAGGAATGTTTCTGTTGGGCAGTTACCTCAGTATTGTAGTTTGTGCACGGTCAAGGCAAAAGACGCCAACAAAAACTTATAACAAAGAAATTTATCAGGCTTCATTACCATTGCCTTTTATTAGCACCGGTTACAAATCTTCCTGCGCCTAGCAACGTACATATTTTCCCGCGCTTAGCACTGGAACAGTTACATATCTTCCCGCGCTTAACACTGGTTACATATTTCCTGTAGTAATGTGGTAAAATATGAAAAGAATTGGTGATAGATGCTTTATTTATTCTGAAAAAAAAATCCCATTAGCATTAAACTATCTAAGTAACTCTTCTTCCCTTTGTTTTCCTATAGAAAGGTGCCACCGATGAGTGTTTGTTTTATCAAAACCACGAGGAGAACCTGTTTGTGTCCTTTGCGTCTTTCAAGTATTACATGAGAGAACACTATGACATGTTCTTAAGCATAAAACGAAGTGGAGAAGTTAAACAGCCTACGTCCACGTTGCCTGGACAAGATTCGGTTCAATTTATTGCTCTAAACGTAGACAATTGGAGACCAGCAGGACTGGGTAAATTTGATGGTTGACTAAATGAAAGAACTAGCAAACATTAAGCATCACCAGGAATTAAATGTTGACTCGTGATCAAGACAATCCAATCTCTTGATGAGGCTTAAAGACATTTTTGCGAAAGCTGATCAAGTTTGATATGTTCGGATGTTTTGGCAGAATAATTCAGTCGCAGAACGTTTTAGGTGAATAGCGTCTTATGTCCTGAATTTACGAGCTGTTTTTGGCTTTACGAAAATGCTAGTTGACCTTACTTTTTACCTTCATCGAGACAAAACGAAGGGAATTCGTTTTCCAGTATTACAAATTTTTGAGCTGATATTTCGCCGGAGAAAAATTAGATTTTGAATTTCTAAGCGATTAAGGCCTACCGAACAGATACCCGGCGAAATGAACCGTTGGGTTCCCAGCGTGGATGTTAGTCAATTTGCCCACGCCGTTGGGTGCACTGGGTGAATATCAGTCAATTCGCCCACGTAAAAATCACCCACTCTTGAAATGTCCTCTAACGCCGAAGTTCTTGTCCAATAATCAGCCGCATTGGGTTCCATTCAATAATAAATAAAATGTAAGGACTTTCAAAGTGTTTTCAACTCGAGAGACCATAGAGTGGATGAGTTGCAAGAGGGCAAATTCTCACGTGAGCAAATTGACCAGTTACCAATGCGGCAAGATGTCCTTTTCTTCGGTTATTTCAGTCTGACAATTTATCAAAGATTATATTGTGAAGGTAGATTTGCTTTTCTCCATTTCAACTTTTAAATCAGATGCTTTTGGTGTGAATGTTTTTTTTTTCTTTTTATTGTTATTTAATTAAGAGTGGCGGTCAGAAAATATCAAGCATTTGGTGGCAGAACTCGTGAAATCAATTTCGCCCATTTTCTGGCTACAAAAAGCCCTTAAGTAGAGAACAAATTTGACGCCTTTAGTTTTCTCTAGGAGCGCTTAACGTTCTAGAAAACTGAGATAAACAAATTTGACCCGCGAGGATCCCGAAAGTACCCGCACGGCAGTGTGAAATTAATATTCTGAACTGACTCTTCCGTCTGCAAGGAAAGAAGATCCATGGTATTTTTATACTCGGTATTGACAGAGGAAGCACCGCACGTTTATAGCAGAGTTTGAACTAGACTTAACCATTATTAATGAAAGCAAACAGAGCTTAGGAAAATGTCCCTTTTCTAAACAGGAAAAATCCCGCAAAAACGGATAAATTTTAAAGATGGTTTTTGCTATGTGGTATAAGGCCGATTTTTCTTAAACTTTGCCTTTTAAGTAAGGTAACGTTGTTCTTGATAATGTATTAAAATCAGCCTGGGTTTTGATTTAAGCACTTCACACGACCGTTTTGAAGTCACCATAATTCGTTTAAAATTCCGATAACGGTTAAATAAACAACCGTTGTTGCGTTACCGTGACAATAAACAGACTAATTTTACATATACCAAAAAAGCGTAATGAAAACGAATTTCTTTTAATCTTTACATCCTTTTTAATTACAATAAGGAAAAGTCCGGTCTTGGAACCGATTTTTCTCGTTTGCGCTGTGAGATTTTTGCTTATAAAACCATATCTAGTAAGGACCAGTAAGCGTCTCGATGTCCATTTCTTGAGTTCGCTCAGGTGTCAGATTGCCAATGAAACCGCATCAAAAGGAAATCTGTGGGGTTGAAGTTCTCCCCTATGGCTATGGTAGAATGCTCGCCGAAATAAAAATTGGAGACCGGTCAAACTTTCCTATTCTGTTTTTAATTCGCTAAATAGTTAGGGTTGCGTTTTACAAATTCCGAAATCACCAATAGTCAGTGAATATTAATAATATCAAGCATTGGTGTTTACTAAAGTAAATTGAATTAGTAAAGTAAAAGTAAGATTAATTCAATTACGGAAACTGGAAAATTTGTCACTTTAAATTTGGTTTGATATTCTTGTGCTGTTATGGAAGCATGAAGGTGTTCTTTTAGCTCCTTGGTCGGAGGTCCTTGCTCTTACGACCCCAGAGACAGGAGCAGATCAACTGAAGTAAACTAGTGCAAAAGGAACATCGCCGGTCACAAGTCTTCCTTGTCAATAGCCGATGTAGAAACCGAAATTGAACTTATTCTGACAAGAATGTGTATCTCCTTCACCACGAATGTTTATCTCCTTCACCTTTCGGAATTGACGATTTGTCTTCGACACCGTTCGTCTCTGGGCATTGGCTAGCGTCGAGGTCAGTTCAAATAAGTGTCAAATTTCTCCGCCGGTATCGAGCCATGACAGCCAGGCGCAAAAAGTCACAAAACTAGAACGAGGACTTGGAAAAAATTCCTGCCATTTGCTATGGAAGAAACTAGGACTATTTATTCCAGTTGGTTCAGGTATGCGTTTACATCATTTCCATTATCTTTTACGTATAATAAACTGTAAAAACGTCTGATGTAACACTTTACTTTTTTGCACATTCGGTCTTTTCCGGCACAAAATATTAGTATTCAGATGTATTTTCAGTTCATCAGATGCGGAGAAAGCCGTTAATTAGATTACACTTGAAGTTTTCAGTGTCATTTATTTATTTATTATTTTTATTTTTCTGTGCTTGGAACCCTAGTTCTAGTGTTACTGACTGTGGTGGACAACTGTTTGTTCAGTAAAAACCAGTGATAAACTGTGTTTGCAAGGACCACCGTGACAAAACAAAAGTACCGGATCCTGTAGTGAAGGATCTAATCAGCAAAAAAATTGTAAAGCATATACCCTGAAGAAGAAAGGCCGTGCCTTTCGAAATATTGGAAAATATACTTCCCTGACCGTGAAATCAGCCTTGCTCTTTTTTTAGATTAACTGTTTGTTCACTACCTCGTAAAAAGGTCCTTCTCTTGAGGAAAGTAAGACATCATAGTTAGAGCTTTTCAGGCTTGTGTAACGTCCATGCTAAAGACTTATTATCCCTATTAAAGGAAAGTATTGAAAACTTTTCAATTGAAGGAAAAGAAGCCTGATCCCAGCTCTTAAAAGTGTGAAGTTTGTGTCTTCGCCACGCCCTAAAGAGGCCTAATGCTAGGATTTTTAGGTCTGCATGCACCGTCCTTTAATCTTTAGAACAAGGGAAGCAGCTTATGATGGTCTAAGTGAAATGAAGAGGCTAAAATTAAAATAAATAAGGTTATGTATCTAATTAAGCCACCCCCACCCCCCTTCCCCCTCTATCTTAGGAAGAAGTAAATTTTCGCTCTACACTTCAATCAGTGAGTGTAGGTTTTTAAGTCTGTTCCTCCGGTGTATCTTTCGCATTGACGGTTTTTGTTGCTGGTCGCTACGAAAAAGAAAATTCAATAAAGAACTACGGGTATTAGTCATTTGCGCAAAAGTTGTCACAAAGAGTTCGTTATTCTAGATAAGCAGCTGGTAAACGCGTCCGTAACAAGGGGAGGGGCAGGGGGGGCTCGAGCCCCGACCTCCCCCCCCCCCCAGAATTGTAAGAAGTGTGAAAAAACAATGTGTCAAAATATAAATAATTAAAAAACAGTGATAATGTACAACAATCAATCTTGAGTTCTGACGCTGCACTGTGCCTTTTCACAACCTTTAATAAATTGCTTATTACCTGACAGTTTCCTCCGCTAACATTTGGCTTTTATGCAACAGCAGCAAAGGCAGTCCTTCCTTGTGAATCGGAAATAAGAACCAAAATCCTCATGACCGATTTGTGTTTGTTAGTAGGGAGTTAAAGATATGACGACGGCTGGATGGTAGCGAATTCGAAAACATCATAAAGAGAACTTGCGTTCTTTTAAACTTCATCGCGATAATTCCAGCTCCCACCGTTTTTTTTTTTTTTTTTTTTTTTAATTTTGGGCGAATCTTCCTGCGGACAGATTCTTACTGCCTGATTCCAAGTTCACTGGAAAAAGAGAAAGGGAAATTTGTCGTCCTCTTTTTACGTCCTCCTTCAAACGTGAACAAGTTAGGCAATTTCACGAGGTAGTCCGTACAGTGACGGCAAAGGGTCGAAAAGAAATGTCCCAAAAAGTGTGATGCAAGTGCAAAGTTATTGTTTTGCTTACTATATCTGCTCCTTTTTTTGATGTTCCCAATTTGCTTTCCCCCCCCCCCCCCCCCATCCCAGTTGTTTTAGCCTGACTACGGGCCTGTTAAAGCAATTCTTCCCGTCCCCCACCCCTTCCCTACAGCCTACTGCCATATCTCAGTGACGATCTAACTAATTTGCATATTTGCTGTCACGCAACATTGTTAGACATGTCTGAATCTTTTCGATTTCTTCTCTTCCCGTCGATAATGCATAAAAGGAAGCGAGGGGAAAACAGAAATCTTTCTGATAAAGCAAGATAGGAGCATTATTGAAGGCCTTGAAGCTGTAATTGGCAGTTTGCCCGTCGCATCGGTTTGTTTGCACGGGCATTAAAATGCAGTTATTTGATTCCGCCAAACGATGTCGTGGTCGAAATTAGCCAACTTTAACGACCTTTTGTGAAACTCTCAATGGAGAACCCAGCCTGATATTAAGGTATGAAGTACATCAAGGCAATTGTTACTGAAAGCCAAAGTGTGAGAATATTTCGAGTTATACCACATACTGAAATGTGTGCTTGACCTTTGGCACTACATTGCAGAGTTCGCCAGCTGTAAAAATATGCCGCTGGTTTTAAATTGTTTAAATTTGCCAGATATCATTACAAACACAAATTCATCGGTTATCATATGAGAAAGAGATTGTCTTTCGATATAAGGAATCCCGATTTTCGTACGCTTCTTCTAAAACAAACACCGAGACAATTAAAAGTGGTGATTTTCCGGTTTTAAATTCAATCATTTTTCAGTTCACAAGGCTTCGATCGATTTTCCTGATTTTCTCAAAACGCAAATGTTTCTGGCCAATTTAAGCCACACCATGATTCTTACTTTAGTAAAACCTTATTATGGACAAAAGATGAAAGAAATCGACTCTGCTAAGTTTCGCCAGAAAATTCAGATTTTGCTCGATTTTTCCTGACCGCCGCTCTTAATATTTAAAGATTTAGCAAGCGAAGAAGATTTTATTGCGTCAACGTTCGGCCGGCAAGTTTATATTTGCTGGCGGTAAAACCTGGCAATAATTTTGCAATAACAAATTCAAATAGTGTTTAGATGCTGCCGCATACATTTTTCATTTCTGAGTTAAAATGTACCACAGCGGGTGAATTTTGTGAAAAGTGTGGAAAGTTCTTTTCAATGTGTATTCTTTGTTACTGACTTTTGTATTACCGAGAATTATGCATGATCTTGAAGATTTACGGATTAAAAATTTTTGACGAAAGCCATCAGGCAGGACGCGAATGATAACACAACAACAACAATAACAACAACAAAATTTTATTTATGCATGGCAAAATATCAGTATTTGCAGGAGAGAATATCTACATATTTGCCGTTTGGGAGTCCAAAATAGAAAACCATCCATTAATACCTCTTTTAAAGAGGCATAAGGAATATCCTCGGGGAGGTTAATCCAGAAAACAGCTCCACTATAACAACAGTTACGCTTTAAATAGTCGGTTCTTGGCTTTGGTGAAGCAAGCTTTTTTTTTTTGTAGCGTTGTGAAGCCGGATCATTTAAGACTTAATCGTGGTAGGAAACACGAACTTCACTAAGTGAAGCCTGTAAAAAACGTGTCAGTGACTTCAGTATTCGCTGTAAGTTCGAGGATATGCACGACAAAATTAGTACGAGGACAAAATAAGAAAGCTGAAGCATTTTTTTCCTGATTCTTTATATTTCCTATTAGCTTATTTGCACGAGAAACGAGGAACTGATTTATATAAAATCGCAGAATTGTTTCGATTCTTTCTTTATTGCGAAGAAAGAGAAACTTTAGGGACCGAGTAAGTCGAGTGGGGGAAAGATAAACTAAAAGGTATGAAAAAAAGCAAACGATCACAATAAAAGTAACTTCATTGTAAGGCCATTATTTACATTGCATTTAAACTCCTTTCACCCTGACAGTTCATTTTAACTCGTGCTAACTTTTGAGTGTGCGGACAAAATTAGTAGTATGACCTTCCAAATGAAAGTTTCAAAGCAGTACTTTCATGTGGTTCATGTGTACTGAGCTGTAAATTGATTTGGTTCTTCTCATTTTTCAATATAATTTTGAACAAAACAAATTTTCGGATTTAGAATTTTCAGTAACTGGGATTCTCTTGACCAGAGTGAAAAGATAAAATTTAAGTCAAAATCATATAACCCAACTAAATAAAAAACGCTAATCCCTAGTTCACACAAAGAATTGATAACTTCCAAAAATAAAATTGGCAATGGATGAGTCGACGATGTGACTGGAAGGCTCTCGAACAGCTTAGAATAATCACGAGACAAGCAAAAGCGAGTCACTACTACGCTCAGAGAGTCTGAAACATTTTACGAGAAAGGAGAAGATTTAATTAAATGCTAAATAGCAAAAACGTGTCTCTGGCTTTTTTTATGTCTTGTTTGTACATTACTTTTGTATAAAGCGAACCCCAGATGATACAATCTCAATGGGCCCTTTGCAACTAACGGTCACATGGTACAGAATCCACTTTGCTGGAGAGCAAGCTACGCACTGGGACATCCAAAACAAAGAAAATTCAAGTTTGACTGGATGAGGTCGCGATGAGCAAGCGTTCTGATAGCCTCCCATTGTTGTCTCCAGAGCTTCCTGTCTCTCTTAGCCGGCGAGGGCCTTCCGGCTAGGAGAGACAGGAGATAGAAGCTCTGGGGATGAAAATGATAGCCTTCGCGCGCGCAGGATTCGCGCGGAAGACTCGGGTCTCCTTTCCAAGCCACCTTCTAAATGTCGGCCATGAATTCGCTGTTGGGATCGATTTGCTCGCGCGAGACTACGAAATATGCTCTCTTGGAAAGTGGAAGGTATCAACGGTATATACCACACGAGTGAATAGTGCTTTTCGCGCGTTCTGATTGGTTAACTCGGAGCAAAGTGCCATTCACCTCCTAGCAGCCGAAGAGAAACAAAATGGCTTCCCCTTTCGCTTCGGTTTCCGAAGAGGAAATTATTTCAATAAGCGAGGAGGCTGTACCCAACAACACAAAAATAGCAACAGGTTTGGTTCAACAGCATTTAACAATAAGTTATTTAATCCTTCCAACCTCATATTTTCAGGCGGAAAATCAATCAATCACCTCCACTTCGGAGAATAATTGTTAACTATTGTTTTAGTAAAAATCAATCAAATGGATAACCATCACAACAAATCACTTTATTATGAAAAAAATTGGCGCAAAAACCAGGACAACACGGACAACACCGTGATGTAAATAGAAAATACAGCCTAGTTCTCAAACCTCAATGGCGAATGAGCAATGAGCAAACAGAGCCTCACCGTCGGAGGCATGGGACCAAACTCGATAGTTTTCTCCAATTTTTACTTGTTGCTATATCTACTAAAACAATTATTCACCTCAGAGTCGGTAAACAATTATTTATTAATTGTACAAATTCTCTAAATGAATGAAAATAAAACAATTCGAGAACTGGCATGGAAGCAGAAACATGTTACTGGTGCCATGCAGACACACCGAAGCTTACCAAATCACGGTTGTTTTTCCCGGTCCTGGTTGGCGAAAATGTTTTGGCTGCAATCGGCTAAAATGCCTTACAAAAGGGTGTTTTTGACCGTTTTTACGCCATTTGTGGTCACAATATTTCGACGTTATTTCAATCAAAAAATCCGTTTCCATACAGCTGTACAAGTTTCCTTCCTTTACAACTCTGTGCACAGTTCTAGCCCATGTCTCGTTTTCCCTGAGCAATACGATTTTGTTTCGCGTGTGACATCAGCCTAGCTTTCTCTTCGGTATTGTTGAAAGGTAGCAAGATAAACTGAACAGACATTTGCCCCGGGAAAGTCAGTCTTGGAGACTTGCAACGACCATTCTGTTTGATCCCAATGAAGAGATCATGGCGCTTGGTTTTGAAATATTTATGTGAAGTGAAGGTGTGAAAATAGTTTTCTTCAAACATCGTCTTAAAAATGCTTTCATCTGAGATTCTAGCCTGAAGAAACGGAAAACAATTGAAATTGGTTCAGTAACAGTACTGACAACATGGATTTGCGACTTGCTCTCGATTGAGCGTCTTAATTAGAGGCATTACGTAACCACGACGCGGCAAAGCGAACGCAAACGTCACACAGAAATAAATATCCAAGCTCTCTTCAACCTCGTACCCAGGGTCTCTCCTCTTCCCGTCCCCTGAAGCGAGAGAGAGACTAGAGGAGAGACTTAAGGAACGAGGTTCGCTGTCTTGTCTGCTTCGTGTTTCAGTTCCAACCCTATGTGAAACTGTACTGCAGGTTGGAGTATACATGACGAATGTTTGGTTTATCAACAGAGTTGATAACTAAAGATAAATTGGCCACAATAAACAGATTCGAGTGCTGACGTTTGGAGCGTTAGCTCTTCGTCAATTTGTTCCGACGAAGGGCTAATGTTCCAAACGTCAGCACTCGAATCTGTTTACTGTGGCCAATTTACCTTTAGTTATCAACCAAACATTCGTTTCTACTCCTCACCGACGGAGCACTACAGTTTCTTTAGAAACTAACCCTTTATCCATTTGTTGTACACATACATTGAGTTACCTAAATTTCAGAGCCCATACCACCGCGGTGAAATTCCACTAGAAGTTTCAAAATTAAGTAAAAAAAAGACATCCCTACCTGGGTTACAGCTCGCCCGTTTGAATTTATCGCCAGAAATCGTCCGGTGACAAGATTGCGCAGTCTCAGTATGCTTGTTCCAAGAGACTGGGACTCGAAATACGCTGTATTCGAATAAAATGAAAATGTATTTAGACTAGAAAGTATTGAATGCAAACAAAAAAAGTGCAAAGCTGAAAAAACAGACAAAAATTTAACTAGTAGTTTCCTAATCATTATCATCATCGTCGTCATACAATACGATACAAAACAAAACAAAATTTAAAGCTTGACAGCTTTAGCTTCAGGGGTGGTGTATAAATAATTGCTAAATATAAAGTAACGATTAAATATAAGAGAATATTAGGTAAGACCATAGTAGAACGTTACACAGTTGCTTCAACGATAATAAGTTCAAAACGCTACATAAAAACTGTTTAAACGCTTAAAATCATCATCATAATCATCATCATCATCATCATCATCATCATTATTATTATTATTATGGCAGTAAAAACTTTTGGATGCCCAGATATCTTAAACAATGATTGGGTGGCCAGCCGTAGCCAATCAATGTAACGACCAAAGTCCATACAATTAAACTCCGAACTCCTAATCATAAAAAAATCCTAGTTATTAAATTCTAAAAATTATATATTATTATTATTATTATTATTATTATTATTATTATTATTATTATTATTATTATTATTATTATTACATAATTAGCTGACTTACTGCTTTCACTTGATCGGTTTAAGGTTCCAACAATTCTGTTTTTCCTGGCGGTGGCATTTAACGCCAAGAAATACCCCGTCTTGCAAAAAAGCTGCACAATTTGTACGTAAGAGGGTGTCTTGGAGGCTACTTTGAAGATCTGGTAGTTGATTCGTATAGGGACAGATTCATTGAAATGATAGCTTGGGCCTTTGACATACGGGCAGATGCATCCTGGGCGCTCGCGAAGAGGCCTGGTGACTACATACGGGAATGGAGCGACAGCCAGCATTATACACAAGGTAGGCAGGACAAGCCTGTGCTGTTGTGAAAGAAAGTGTTGGTAAATAAATAATATATAAAAAAGAGCACAACAAGGCTGATTTCACGGTCAGGGAAATACATTTTTCCATTATTTCGAAATGCACGACCATTCTTCAAATCTTCAGGGTATTTTTAAGGCCGACCCTATGGCAAAAGACGTTACAATTTAAAACAGTTACAATAGGTACCGTTATAACATAGGATAAAGTTACATAAACAAAACATTACAATTTGAAATTTGAAAACACAACTTGGCAATAGGCATGAGTAAAATAGCTAACGTTACAACGTACAAAAAGAAAACAAAAAACGTAACAAAAAGAAATTTGAGAAAGTAGCATAACATAAGAGAATGAAAGAATCCTATTAAGACCTAGCGGTTCAAGAGTTTGACGTGTTGGTTAATACGTGAGTTTCACGATGACGTTATTTTACTACAACTACCAGAACCCTCTTCTTCTTATTTAAATTTTGTAATCCCAGTGAGGTGTAGATAATAATATCCCTAATCTGCAAGAGGAAACAACAAACTGAAGGATTTTAGTAGTCGTAGTAAACGACGCCATCGAGAAAATGGCCTATAATGCGACGAGCCCATTAACCTATCAGACGGGCTGAATAGCATAGAATATATAAGTGAAGCAATCATATTTTCACATAGCATCACTGCAGAGTGAAAAGGGAAGTTTTTTTCTGTTGAAAGCATTTGTTGTTGACAAAGTAAATAAACTTAATGACTTAGAAAGATAATAAAATTCAGCATGCCTTAAGTACGAGACAAAAAAAAACTCTGAGTCATCGACAGGAATCGAAATTATGCCTTCCGTAAATCGGACCGAACCACTGAACAACTGATACAAAAAATTCCCGAGTGAGATTGGATTAGACTAATGCAGTTATACAAAATATTTTCAAAACAACAGAGTTTTCATGGTTTTTTTTTTTGTCTGCTTCGTGCATTCTCGAATCTTCGTGTTTTACAGTGTTTGTTATTGGAAAATAATTAATCATTTTACAGTGGGGGGTCTGATTACGATGCAAGACAGATGGAACTAATTTGGGTTTGCTCTCAAACGCAAATAAAATCATTTAAAGGAAACTTAAAAGGACTTAAACGTAATCACAGAGCCCCGGGGCACTCGAATGCGAACTTTATAACAGTACAGGGTTTGCATGCACGCGAGTAAAGGCAGAAATGCACAAAAAATTAAGGAACCGCAATTGCTTCCCTAAATTCAATTCCTTGTGGCTTGGTTTCGGTGGTTTGAAAACGGCAGGTTCGGCCTCATTCCGGAATGTTCTTCCACCAAAATGTATGCGCCTCAACTGAAATGAAACCCTTACACGTGCGCAACGAAGTTACTGTTACATTTTGTCACAAACTTTTCTCGAGGCAATCTTCAAAGATACCTGCCTAGTTGACCTCTTCTTTTAGAAAAGTTTCGTACCGAAACAACAAGAACGGTCCCTTACAGTTCAGTTGGCCTCAAACTAAGCTGTAAGGAAATTCTATATTATTAATCGACACCTTTGTTAGACAGGCAGGCTTACTTCTCCATCTTTTAATGGTGCCCACATTAAATTTATTTGAACATACTTGACTGCCAATCATTGAAACGCTTCTGAAGCTATCGATGTCCCACCAGCACTATTTAATTCTGTCAAAATTAGCACGACTGTCAACAAAATCGCTGACTTGTTCCTTTTTTAGTTCGACGTTCAACTCTACAAAAACTTGGTTGCTTGTAACTAGGGTCTGCAGAGAACTATTAATGGCACTCAGTCCTTCCCACGCTTTTTTGTCTTCTGTACATGTGAAACTGAATTTAGCAAAAGCAAGCTATTTTACTATTCAAGTATTATACCACACACTGGCTTTCCTACATAAAAGAGAGAAACCTTATAACTCTATTTACTCACCGCTGAAGAAGACATGCCCGATCTCTTACACGCTACCGGCCAGTTCTGGGAAGGGCGTCGTCGAAGACCAGTTTTTAAACGTTTGAGACAATGCTGATCAAAAAGAGAATAATTTACAGCCAAGTAATATCGCCCAGACCTGTCTGACAGATTTGGGCGCCTTGGTGAGCTGGTGGGCTCAACCGGAATCTTTCAAAAGATAAACGCAGGACAAATGGAAACAATCTTAGGAAGCACGGATGCGTTAGAAGGTAGGTGTTCCAACCGAATTGAAAACACTGCTGTTAAACTCACAGTTTGAAACAGCTTGAAGTGAATCGAGAGAAACAAATAATTATGCAAATGCACCAGTTATCCACGGGCCTGTGTTGTTAGAAAAACAAAATATTTTTTTGTTTTACCGCCAGAATCACTGCGGAGTACAAGCAGGATACTTTTCCTGCTGACTGCGGAACATGCAACTGCCGGCCCGACACAGAAAAAAATTTAATGCTTCTGTCTTTTCTAAATCTTTATCGCCAGTTTCACCGTCAAGATATTGCTTGGTGATATTGCCCGTCGGTCAGATGAATGGTAGGACACAAATGTCTCTAGCAAAACTGAGAGAAATTTGCTAAATTTGCCTGAATCGACCAATGACATGGTGGTATTTGTAGACAAAGCCATGCCGACTTCACTTGCGTATTGTCTAACGGCGGAGCACGAAAAGTTGACTTCAATTAATGTTCTTTGCAGTCATGGCATTCAGTATATCTAAAAGTGTAATGGTTTAAAAATTTTGTTCAGTGAACTGAAATTTGACAATTTTCTGTAACAAAAAAATATAATGCTTCGTAAGCACAGACTTAAATGAATATTAATCATGTTATCTTTTGTAATGTCTTTTTAATTCCTATTTCCTTTCAACTTGTCGTTTTCTATTCTCAAACTTTGCATGATAACCCAACGCACAGGATCATCAACAATTGACATGACAGAACTCACAACTTCACCGCTTTCTTCAGATTACGACGCTCGGCTACAGTCGCATTAAATCCGTTCCACCATTTAAATTTAGCTTTTCCGTTTATACAGATCAGATTGTGCAATGCAGACATTGGCTGTAATATTTATAACTATGTATTGCATAATAATTGGAGTCTTTTGGAAAGGATACTGAGGGGACTGAAACGAACTATTTGTGACCCAGCCAAGGTCAAGTGAAATTGCTCAGGAACTTTTGTTGTCCCTAAGATTCTATCCGTTGCATCTCACTTGACAAACATTTAAAAAAAAAAACACACACACACTGAACACACAGGAATGAGCTCTACAAGCGTTTTCAGTCACAAAATTAAACAAAATTTTAGCGGTACAATAGGGAAAATACTTGATCAAGACCTTTGATGTAACGTGTAACATATATAACAGCAATGTACTAACAAACGAGCTGTTCAAATGCTCCCCGACTCCGCATCTTAATGTAACACGTCGCTCACACATTAAAATTTTCAGTCTTAGCAGCTTTCATACGAATGGAGCACATTTTGATCATAGTCAGCCACCGCGTACAAAATAATTTTAAAACGCTTTATTAAAACGGCATTAATCTGAGGAAAAAAGCACAACTTCGTAGCTTTTATTTGAGTTTCAACACCAGCTTAAGGATTTTTTTACAGACTTGGAAAAATACAACCACCTTATACTAAAACACAGAAAATAATACCAAAGAAATGTATTGCTCAATGATAGCTTTTATTCAACAATGGCCGCACTGAGGAAATTTCATTTACATTCTCAAAGTTCAACAGGAAGATTGAATTTATACATGAAAAATTGTGAAAGCTGCACCATAACAGCTATCAGTTTCTGCCGCGCAGGGTGGCTGTTATAGAATCGTAAAGTGTTTGACTGTGTAAGAAATTGTATACTTTAACTTTAGTTACTTTATTTTTAATTGGACGGATGCTATTTGAGTATGGAAAGTGGAGGCAGAAAAGCGCACAATATGAAGCTAACTAAAATAGTGATACGATACATAAATGCAGTATTAATAGCATACAAAAAATTCAAACAGCTTGTAATTGCACGTTATGGGAAGTCAAGGAGCCACATAATTGGATCAAGGTAACGAGAAAAACACGAAAAACGCTGAATTTTGTCTTCACGGTAAAATTTTAATGAAGTAAAGTTAAGAGTAACATTGGCAGTTAAATCAATAGCGGTTCAAAGACTGAAACGAGAGCAAGCACCTTTTTTGTATGAAAACATAACTAAACCGCAGACAAGATAGTTGAGTAGGAGTAAGTCAAAACTGAGCAATTACGTAGGTTGGTAAATATTAAGATTGATTGAAGTTGGAATTTTCAAATGTTTCAAGATGAGGAGAACATTTTAAACACGAATATAACTTCAACATGACTGTGTAATTAATCACTGTTGTATTTCTGTTGGATTTAACATTGAAAACAAAATCAAATAGACGCTCGAAACCTCTAAACCTTGAGTTGATAACTTTGAGTTAAAGCCCGCCGCCAAATCCCTTCATTTCAATGACCAGAAACACAAAGGATATGGGCTAAATGAGCAACGCATAGTGAACACGTGCTGACAGGATTGCTAAACGACTTGAAAGAAAGGATTAGTTACCTATACGATTTGGCCTCCTAACTCAAATTGCCTTCACCAATTTTTAAGTCTTCGAAGAAGCCCTCGAGAAGACAAGAATTCTAAGGAAGCTGTGAAGGCGGGAAGAAGGTCGGAAATCAATTCTGCAGCTTTTGTTAGTTCACTCCGCCTTCAACGCCGTTCATTATATTCACAGAAACGAAGGCAGGCTTGTATTTGGCAGGCGTTTAATTTAACAATAGCATTTTCCACCTGCCAGCTCACTGCCATAGAAAAAGGCTACGTCATGGAAGGCTGAAGAAACTGAATGAAAACAAAAACTGTAAACCGAACACACGTGAATTCAAAAAATACCGCTAGTTATTTATGCAGCGCAAATGAGTCCATTTAGTGCTTATTTCTTCTTCACAACAAAGAGATTAAACCAACGTGTCATGCAACCTCTTTTTATAACGGATTTCTTTTGGATAAAAGTAGCAAGAAATGACAAAGGAATAACAAACAAACACTGAGTTCAAAAATTAATTCCCTCGACCACCCTTTTGGGAGATGAAATATTTTGCACACGAAAACAATTTCCCGTCAAGGATTTTGGAGTTTGGGTTTAATAAAGGCTTAAAGGATTCACCGGACAATTCCGGAAGTGATTTAACTTCAATTCATCTGTTGTCTTTGAATGTCCGAAATAACGTGTTAACAATGTAAATACGTTTCAATGTGTGCCTTTGTTCGGGATTCAAAGACCGTAATTTTTGGTCTGTTCCTTTCACGTTTCTCGCTCAAATGACACAATAGGAAATAATGCTTTGGTATTTCAAGAAGCCAGAGAAATTTTGTGCTTTTGAAAAAAGTAAACCACAAAACGTCCATTCGTACCAATAAACAACAATTAGTGACCACCTAAGTAGATCTTTATCGTTAAGAATTGAAGCTTTGGTAGAAATTTGTCGTTGATTTTACAATAGAGTGTTAACAGAGAGTCTGGCTAGAGTGTTAATTGTGTTATGTCATCGCTGTTTTTATTGAATTTATAATGTACGTAACCACGATAAAACGATGAAATTGCTTCGAAATCGCGCTATAAAAGCCAAGATTACCGGCATTTGGGCCTATTTACAAGTTCACAAAATCGCCAAGAGCCAATTTGCGAAAGGTAAGGCTAAAAAGATTTTCCCGACTTTTAACTAAAACGCTTGCATCAGCAAAGATCCCAACCCTTTAAATCTAACGTTCAACAAGGCAGGTAGCAGTGAAATTTGGCAAAAAAAAAAAAAACCTTCCCACGGTAATGTGGTCTGAGCCTTGAGAGAGCAGAACAATTACGGTTCACTGAATGCATATATTAGGGGCAAACTCCAACAGTGTGTTCTCAGTTTGTACAATGCTGTAACCCGGGAGTGCTAATCTTCTACGAAGAGACTGTACTCATTTAATCACTAATTTCAGTTAAAATTATGACCGTACTTTGTGTAAAGTTAATTTGATTGAAATTTTCTTCTTGGCTAAATAGTAACGCTTAAAGATAAGCGCATTCAAGGGACATCGTATGGACTGTTCGTTTCAACCCAGACTTTATCCGTTTTACTCCTAGAGCTAAACCATGAATTAGATTATTGAATGATCGATAGAGCTAACCTTTGAGTCAATCACTGACAAAAAATTAATTTGAAATGCATGGGACCGTACTTTGCTCAGTCACTGTGGCTGCCAGCAGTTTAAAGGGGGCAGTATCACTGCCACCAATTTTCGGGGTCTCTTTGGACAGCCATTAAAAACATTTATGAGTGAATGGAAACGTTAAAGTAATAGTCCAGTTAACAGGTAACTCTATTAGTACAAAGAAACTAGTATTAGGTAGCTTTGGTTCCAGATGGCCCGCCGGATGGAACTGGAATGCAACTTGAAAAACGTGGCCAATCTTTTCAAGTTATTTCCCTGCATATCGGGAAATATCACTAGAAACTGACTTTGGTTTGTTCTTTCTAGAAATCACTTGATATCTTCTTCTTGGTGCTCTAGAGAAATTTCACTTTTTGAGCCGAAAGGTTGTTTGTCAAACATTTGTGCAGTTTTGATCTAAACAAAGCAAAATCCCCGGTTCAATGCCCCTTTAAATATCTATATGGTGGTTATGTTTTGGTATCTGATGGTGTGGATGAGTATGACCATGACTGAAGCTAACTCGCAGCACTGCCCTGTGGCACTTTATTTTATCCGTTACAGGATGGTTTACACTACTCGAGTCTGGATAATTTAATTGTTAATTATCGACATTCAAATGAAAACTATTGGCACTGACCAGTCCTTTCCTGTATCACTGTTTATTAAAGCTGCGTTTAAGGTGGTTATTACTTGGCGTCTGTGGATCATTAAATACTAAAGTGTGACCATTCAAATAAAAGCTGCCGAGTAGCGCTTTTCCGTCGGTGGTGCTGTTTATATGCTGTACAAGGAGGTTCTAACTTTTAAATCTGTAGATAAGATAAAATTTGAGTACTGAAGTGTGACCAGTCAAATGAAAACTATTGAGTAGTTCCTTACCGTGGGGCTTAGCAGGCCAATATTATTATTTCATCACCAAACATTCCGTCAAAGATATGCAAACACCACTTCCCAAAATCATTTTAATCTTTCGCTGCTGTGTTTTTCATCAATCTTTCCTTCTAAGATTACGTAATCTTTTCAACGTTTCCATTTTTGTTAATATTCTCGGCAAAAAACGTGCGTAGTTTCTCTGTTGTTCCGGTTTAGGGCGAGGTTTTGAGGTATCATACATGTATTAAATTCTTTTACTGAGCTGTTATCGAGTCGTTAAGAAACTAGCGAGATTTAACTCTGTTTTCAACTGAATTATTTTCTTTCTTTTTAAAAGATTTAGTCAATGACTTTACCTCGCAATCATTAGAGTTTTTCGTTATTCTCGGGCAATCGCTAATTTGGGGTTTTATAAGCAAGCGACAAATCTCGTGCGGTTACGTTCGGGAGGAGGCCAGCTCTCGAATTTTAGTGGTTGGTTTAGTAGCAGTCTTTAAAATTACAATGTTATAATTTAATGCAATTCTTTTTTATTATCTTATTCATTTTATTTCCTGTTTCGTTTCATTTAAGCTGTTAGCTATGAACGTCTACTATCTTCTTTTGTTACTTCAACTGTGCTATTTCATGGAGACAAATACGTCAGCAGAACCGCACAATGGTACAAAACTCCAATCGAAAGATGACAAGGGGCAAAAAAAGTCCCGTTCAACGTCAAGAAAAAGCAACGAGAAGATTAGAACTTTTCTCGCCAAAAAGCAGAAATGGCCTCAGCCACCGGGGGATAATTTTTTGAAACGCGTTCGCAAGATAACCAAGCAACCCACCACCTCAACACAATGTAAAATATTCTGTCGGAGTGGCTACCATCTGCAAATTCTTCCAAATGGCGTCGTTACAGGAACAGTTAATCAGGGCAGCGAGTATGGTAAGTACAGAGTTCCTTTTTAGAGGGTCACTGCCTAAATTAATTTACGTTAGCTTTGTTTTTACTGGGTGTTTCGACTGATTGAAAAACGTTGGGCCTCTGACCCCAAACCTGAATCGTGTGCATCGTCGCACGCTTTTATTTTCCGTGCTTGCCATCGATCTTATACAGCCATAAAAATAGTACAGCTACGTAAACGCGCTATAACTTGAATTTTTTATTTCATACCGAACTGGAGTTGTATTGATAGCATGCAAATACGTTACAGAGGAAAATAGTATTAGCTATTTACTGTTTGTCCTTAGTGCTGTTTGAGATGCAATCATTCGGTCCGAGTCTCGTTAAACTGATGAGCTTAGCCACGGGCAGGTATCTGACAATGAGAAGAGACGGGACCCTTCGAGGACTGGTAAGTGACATAATTCTAGTTTGTCTTGAAAGATGTCGTAAAACAAGGTTTTAAGCAGCAATAATAACAACCTTTATGTTAAATATTTCTTTGGACAGAGATTTCCCCATCCTCACGGTGTTAGGTAAGCAATCCAAAAGAGCTGTAAGGGGTTTTTAGTGCGCAAGACCGCACTGTCATGTTTAAGTTGATTAGTGTAATTAGCATATATCACTTTTGCATGTGGTCTGTTGTGTTGGTACAATGGTACGTTCATAGATCTTTCAGAATATTTTGTCTTTTTGAATGTTTATGAAGAAGAAAACCTGGAAATTGATGAAAACTAGGGAAATCGAGGAAATAAAGATTTGAAAAATTTCATCCAGTCATCATCCTCGTTATCTTATAAACATACCAATTGCGAGATTTCATCCAGAGGGCAGTAGTTATACTTGTCCTTTCCTACTCGCCGGGGAACCTCCTGATCACCCACATACTACGCGTTATTTTATTCTTTAAAACTTCTCCAACGTTAACTCTTGCTTGCCGTTTTATTTTTGCCCATTCAGCGCAGTCAAAGTAGCAGAGATTCACTGTTCAAAGAGACACATGAGCAGAATGCGTTCCACTCGTACGCCTCCCACAGGTATTACAAGCGACAGCCACATGATATGCTGCTTGGTATAAAGAAAAACGGACAGATAAAACGAGCCACTAAAACCTTACACGGGCAGACCGCCACACAATTTCTTGTCATCAAACTTCAGCGGGGCCGTATTAGAGGCTCTACCAAGCCGCTGTAATCAGATTGTACTGAGAAACGCACATCATCTGTGTGGAAAAACCTGGAATATTTTAAGGGGACTCTGTCAGCTATTTTCAGTGATAATTTGAAAACGAAATACTTTCATCAATGCAAATTGCTACAATGGTCAGGATGAAAAGGATTGCAACGTAAAACAATAGACCACTTCCGAGTTACCTTGAACCTCACTATGAAAGCGAGGCTTCTTGCACAGTTTGTATTTTGAAAATTAGTTTTCATTTATATGCAGATGAAACTAATTTTCACAAAAAAAGCTTTGCATTTAGCTTCGTTTTTGTGATGAGGTTCAAAGCAACTCGGAAATGGCCTATTTGTCAACGTTTTCGCCGTAAATGAACTTTTTTAGGTTTGTTTTTGTTTCAATTATTCAATATAGGTCTTCCTGTTGGTCCATCCACAAGGAATTGCTCGCATTCACTATTTTAAAATTTAGGATAATTTTGATAAAACACTGCAAAATCTCCCTGACATAGTCCCCTTAATTCTTGTTTGGAAGCAAGGCCCAGGCCGTTTTAACAGTGATCTAGACATCGAAAAATATTTATTTGTTTCTTGTTCCCTTTTACAAATGACAGTTCAAATGGATACCTTTAGTTTTTTCGAACGATTTCCTTATTCCCCAGGCCTACCTAAAAAAAAAATGCAATTACGTGGCAACTGCCCAGGATTGAACGGTTATCATTCGAGTAAGAACAGGAGAAATGTTTTTAAGAAATTGAAAACAGGTACAGACAAAGCTAGCTAGTTTTCGTTGTTATCACCAATTATCAGTGAATCGTTCGTTGGCCAAAAGCTCAGTCTTCAAAGAAGACATAAAGAAGCAATATTAAAAATTCTTAGCGATGGTGGGAGATCGATCGCTAGAATAAAGACCAAGCGTTGCAGACGATTACGTGATCACAGAAAATAAGGTTAGCGGCTTTAACAATCGTCCACAGTGGTCACTTGGACAGCATGGAAAAACTAACAAAATAAACGCATCCATGAACGGACAAGCAACATTTTCGACGAGAGTAGACTCTATAATCACTCCCCACAGGGTTATAAGGTTAACAAATTAAGGATAAAAAACATGAAGAATTCTCTTCAAACCACTTTCTTGAGCTTAAACTATTTATTAACTTATTTATTGTAAAATACAAATGACTACCTCAATTGCATAGCATTTTTCAAAAGGATGTAATTTATTTCAAACCAAATATTAAGTGACCTTTAAAGCGCTGTAAGACGAGGCAGTTTTCCTGGCATCTCCAAAGCAACGCCGTTGCGAGGAAGGTTGAAGGCGAAATTTCGTGTACAACATACAGTGTCCGCAACTTGCCCCGCAAGTAGGAAAGATTAACTAGTCTTGCGAGATACTTGGCAGCGTGTAATTAACACGGCGCAAAACTGTCGTAGTCATTGTGTTCAAGTTAAAGGAAAAGTCGTCTCGTTAACAGTGCCATTAAGAACGTAAGTGTGAGATATTAAAAGCACGCGGAGTTTTTAACATTCCTCGTCTCAGCTCTTCTCTTATGTCTACCGTCTCTTAAAACATAGCCCTTAAGTAAAGTACATGAGAGCCCGTACCCAGGCTTCCACTCTCTCAACTTCGCGAGAACAAGTAAGCGAGCGTAGGAGGGAAGACGGAAATTGCGCTGGGTGACGTTTTCATACAATAAGTGATTTTTTGAGCGCGCTCATATATATGTTCTTTTTATTCGTCTCTCCCTGAACGGAAATCCATTAAAGCCGTTAAGAATTAAATGTTCACAAGTGCGCAAATGCTTATATATTACGCAAATGTATATTGCGCAAATGCTTGCTTATGTTCACAAGTGCGCAAATGCTTGTATTATCGGTCAATACACCAACTATAACAGCTTTGTTCCGCGGCGTCAGAAAATTTCTTGGATCAGAGCATTAGTCGACCGCATCCACAGAAACTGCTCCCTCAATTTGCATAAATTTAAACTTAAATAACACAAAAAGATCATGTCTTGGAACCGAACTTCTCTTCACGTATTGCAAACTCGCTAACTCGCCGGTTCTCACATAACACCCTGAAAAAGACCAACATAGCAGATAACAACATCAAAGACAAGGAAGACCCCATCAACAATTGGCTTTCTGTCCCATATATACATTGGCGACAAAACCTCGCAACTATAGTTTACTCAAAAATGGACTTGAACATTTTATATATTTTTTCTTAATATGAACGAGTCAAACCAGCCTAAAAGAGACTAAGCTCCCCTACTTTCGACTCCGCCTGATTTACATTTCATTTTGTACCAGAAAGTCTGAACTAAGACAACAAAAAATTCTGATTTATAAATCTTAGCTTGAGTGAAACAAAAATTGTACACTTTCAAATAATAAAAATAGTAAATTAAAATTTATTCTTCACTTATTTTGAGGTATTGTTTTGTTCATCGTTACTTGACAAATGAACCCTGGTCCTCTCTGCTGCCCCTTCGTTTAAAAGATTGAAATGATGTTTAACAACAGACATGCCGGGCCATATTTCTAGCAATTATTGACAAGTTCAGAAGAGCAATATTTACGGAAAAATATGCGAACGAATTTCGTGAGTGATATTGAGACACAGCTTGCCGCTTTATTAAAAGTTAAACGGTTAGTAGTCATGTTTAAAGCCACGGGCATACTTAGTAATTAAGACAGGTGAAAAGATCCTTTTACCACTGTGAATCATCAGTGCAACTTAAAAACAGGAAAGCGCAAACCGGTGGATCAATACTGATATGAGCACGTTTTCCTTGAGAAATCTTCATTAGAAAAGTTTGTAATGTCGTTACGTTTGTACGATTTTCTTTGACAAGAAGTCTGCTTCTTCCATGAAACTTAGTCAATGGCGTTTCAAGTTTTGAACGACTTCAAGGAAAACTTGTACATTATTTACAAACGAAAAACTTTGCATTGTCTTTCTTAATTGAACCTGTTCAATTAAAATCAAGGAAAACTTCCTCGTGTGAATAGAGACTAAGATCCCTTACTTTCAACGATGCCTAATCTGCATTTTATGTTGTATCGCGACATCTGCCTGTTAGACCAGCCTAGTGTCAAAAGTGAGCTTTATCGGTAAATAACACGGTAAGTCCCACGCGACCGAGGAGCTGACAGGTGTGTACACTTTCTTTTTGCACAATCATAACTGCCTGTGTATTCTCAGTATCGGAGTCTTAAGAGCGCACTGCTAGCTGTGTGTTAGAAATACACGGATCGAACATCGGCTGGTTTGAAGCTAAGTAATCGTTTTCCATTTCAGACTAACAGGTAAGTTTAAATCGTTATGTTAAACTATTATGAGACTTTAAATAATGACTTGCGGGTTTTAATTAATAGGCAGTTTAAGAAACTGCTACTGCGAAGGCAACGAGAACGTCACAAAAAAAGAGGCCCTGCAAGTGCGGTGAGTATTTTAGTATATTTGTTGGTCGTATTCGGTCACACGACAACGTGAAATGACCAAATTAAAGGGTTTTTTAGGGAACGGTAAGCATATGACGTGAAATTTTCCATTCTCCGTCTCAACTTGAACGCCGTTTCAACCTGTTCTGTTAGTAGATAGTTCGGGCACATTGCATAGGTTGAACGAATTGGAATAATCCCTGAAGTAGCTCAAATAACGCGAATCCTATTTTTTAAGTGAGTTCTTCGTTTGCGTTGTTATGCCATCGTGGTTTCTTGTTCACAAGATGTTTATTTTCAAAACGGAGAGGATATTCTGCTATACTAGCATGACAATAATTTTCTCTGCGTTTAACTCATTGGACACAAAAAGATGAAGCTAGGTACGGTGGTATAAATTTGATGTTGCTTGTTTTGGTGTGAGTATTTTCTTTTGGTAATTCGAAGAACCATAATCACCTCAGAAATCTAGAATTTAATACATGTCCAGAAAAACTAGAATTTCCTTCTTGAGGTGTCCCTGGCTGTTTCGCTAAAATGAGAAAACTTCATCTTTGGTTTTCAAAGGGGCAAAATATGTCGTTTCGACGGCGAAGAATAAGTTCAACTAGAATTTTTCGGAAAGTTTAAAAGCAGCTGAGAAATTTGGGGTAGAAATAAAATTCCGTTCCCTAAACTCTCCAGGGATAATGTATTTCACTAAAGCGGAATATGTTCTCTATTCAATTCAATTCAATTCAATTTTTATTTTTCACACGTACAACAAGATTCAATACTAAAAACTAAAATAATATAACGAAATAAAAACTAAAAAAATACATTGATTGGTTGCTAAAAGTCTTAGACATTGGATAATGATACAATGTGCACGCTTTTAGCCTCACTGAAGGGACCATTATCTTTTTGGAGGGGGCTGGGAATGAAAAAGAGGAAAAAATTGTTTGCATACAAAAAAATGGTCAGCCGGAAGATGCAGACACGAAAAAAAATTAGTTGATTGAAAAATTTTCATTCCCCCTCCCCCACCCACTCCAAGAGCATTAAAAATACGAGCGTCTTTATAAAAAGAAGGATTATTATGTACTCGGATGAACACGAGAGAACAGCTACGTTTAAATTCATCGACTGAAGAAATTCAAACTATCCAGTGTATACGGGACATTTTTTCGATTGCATATAAAGACAAAAGCAAATGAACTCGGGAAATTGCGTCAAGACTGGGATCACAAATGGAGATTAGTTTGTTTCAATATTTGAACAAAGGCAGGTGAAATACAACAGGACACTTGCTCCTTTACTAGGTATTATTTATTATTATTATTATTATTATTATTATTATTATTATTATTATTATTATTATTATTATTATTATTATTATTATTATTATGCGCAGTTGTTAAACGTATGGGTGCTAAAATAGAACCACATAGGCCGCGCAGCGTAACCTATGCGATCTGAAGGAACTATAAAAAGCCGGAAAACTGCTGAGAAAAAAAAAATTTAAAAAAAATGGCGATGAAAGATAAAATTCTAACAGACAATCTTAAGTTCTCTGATACTTAAACTATATTGAGCTCCTATGCTATTCTCTTAGGGAAAGTCAAGTGACGGTAGCTTTGAAAGTTCTCTCTATGTTGAGAGAACTCAAGATGGTAGCCTTCTGCATCCTTCTCAATACGTCATAGCCCCTGCTGTCAATGGGCTTCCTCATTGTCAGGTGTACATCCCTCGACAATCCCCCCAGCACGTCAATGATGATGTTGCATTATTCAACGTCATAGCCAGGGTACTGCTTCTTCAGCTTGAATCGTAGTGGTCAGTACTTGACCGTCTTCTCATCGGACTTCTTTTCCCGATGCTTCATCCACGGATAGGACATCTCCACTGCCCACACCTTATTCTTGTGGTCCACAAATCGAACGTCCACTCTGTTAGCCTTGACGATGGTGTGTTCCTCATAAACTGGGACATCCCAAAACGCTAATGCTTCAGATGACTCATAGACTGGTTTGGGCACTGCATACGAGTACAAGGGAGGGACTGAATCAATTAGCCTCAGATCCCTCGTCATCTTGAAGAAGAGGACTTTCAGTGCTGCGTTGTGTCTTTGTAGGTATTTAGACTGGGCCAGAGCAGAGCGACCTGCTAGCACATGCGCAAGGGTCTCAGGAGATTTCCCACACAGTCTACACGTGACGTCGCCCCGTGCTGCACCTGTTTTGTGGACCGTGTACACCTTAGTGGGCGTGAGCTGCTCGTACACCTCCATTACCCCAGCGATGGTATGGGAAGGAGCACATGTCCAATCACGTAACCAAGCAAAGCATCCACTCTGACTTAGCTCGCTGTCCTGCCACCTAGCCTGCGAGAAACGACTGTGCCACTTGATCTTCTTTTTCAGCTTCTTTGGCCCTTTAATCCGGCACGACGATTGAGGGTACTTCAGAGACAAGCTTATATCCAGTTCCTCGGCAAACCTTATGCGCTTCCTTCATCAGTGACGTGTGTCCCTTCTCTACCCCCCTCTCTAACGCAAGCGCTTTTTACCCCGGCCAGCAACGAACTTCCTAACCGGTATTCAAACATAATCAGAAAACGCGCAGTTTTATTACCAGACAAAAATACAACTGCACTAGTTCCAGCTCAACATGTTACGTTTTCGTCTGAAAAACTTCGCCCTTGCATTACACTTCGTCTAAAGCGAAGCGCATATTTTCTGAGGATAGGTAAAACTGAAAACCCAAGTGTACCATAGACCCAGACATTTTAAATTTTTTATTGCATTGAAAATGGAACATATTTACATACTATACTTACATACATTGTCTTTTGCATTAACACTTCTGGCAGACATAACTAACGACAATACCTAGACCCAGATGTCAGAACTGCAAATGAACCGTGGAAACTAAAGGGTTTTAATTCTTTGCAGACGATAACCCTATGCATTCGATGGCGTTGTTTTGAAAGGGGACGGGTCACTGCTCCTACAACGTTAGTAAGTCGTCCGTTGTGGTAAGTTGAAAGAAACTAAATTACTGTGCTCTGGCGTGGACATACATAGCGGTCTTCTTGTTTTTTTCTCTCTTTCCATCTTTTCTTTGTTTTCATTCTCGGCTATGCTGATCACACTTTTGCAGGCTCAAGAAAGATTACCATGGTGTTACACAAAAGTGTACAGTGAGCTTGTAAATACGGTACCGCAAAAACTTGCATGTAACAACCTAATTTTTAAGAACCTCGGCTAGGCTAAGATTGACATTTAGACACCCTTAGCTTTACATGCGAACCTGTTTTAGCCCAGCGAATCTTATCTTAGAATTCTTTTAAAACGTAGAGTTTTTGCATTATGAAGCATTAAGAGGAAATAAGCTTAAAGCAACTGAAAATACAATTTGTATTTGTTTAGATTGCAGTCATTTAGACATGATTATATGCATATTTTATATAAAGAATAGGCAATACCAATACTTTTCCACCAACAAATACATCATATTTTCTTCGGAAAATATGAATCCGATTAAGACACTAAATAGCCAAATTTCTCAGTAAATGCCAATCGTATAAGAATCTTTTGAGGCTAACTTGGAAAAATGCAGGTCATTTACATGCGTGTTGTTATATTCCTCCACGTAATTTAATATCTTTAAACAATAATCGCCTTGCTAACGTGGAATATCAACTCTGTAGTTATGGATTAAGGTCCTTTTCATTAGCCTCACCCCAGCAGTGGAATTCCCTGCCAGTTGAAATAAGAACTTGTGACGACTTGAACGTTTTTAAAAAATTACTTGACTCATCTTTTAGAAAAGCTTTTCTATAGAATTTAAGACCATATTATTTAGACTTTTGAACATTAGAAATATTATACCTAAGTAAATGTAATTTATTTGCTGTAATTGTAAAGCGCGATTGGACATCGCTGGAAATCGCGCTATATAAATAAAGTATTTATATTATTATTATTATTATTATTATTATTATTATTATTATTATTATTATAACTGTATTCGTAAGCCTTTGACTATTGATTTCGTTTTCAATTGATTTGCCCACTATTGTTATACCTTTTCAGTTATTATCATCTTCCAGCGACCAAATTTTGTTAAAACAGGAAACCCATCGTAACAGTCACAACAACATGAATAATTCTTCTATCAGTAGTTCAACGAACTCAACTCAACTTCCTTCACTCCCCTTACAGCTCTAGCTGGTATACCTCCTTTCACATAATTTTTTCTTTCTCGTTTTGGAAATAAAGCGGAGGTCGATCGGGTTGGATACGGGAGGCGAAACATTTTATGGCAATGGCCTAGAGAACCTTTGAAAGCTTGGTGATTCTGCTTTAAGTTGATATGATCTGTATTAAATTAATTGTTATATCCTTTCAGCTACAACGACTTCATCGAAGTTTCCATATGTGACGGCATCGCAAGAGTCACAGCAACATGAATAATTCTTCAATCAGTAACTCAACTTCATCTCCTTCACCGCTCCCAGATAGCGGCCTTACAGCTAAACGTGGTATAGCTCCTTTCACACAAGTCACCTACGCCGTTATCGCTACAATCGCTTTCCTCGGAAACATGCTGGTTATATCTATCTTCTGGCGTGACAGAAAGCTGTTAAAGAAATCCTACAACATGTTAATCCTGTCCCTCGCCATAGCTGATGTGCTCACCGCCATTACGCTCATCACAAACCCAGGTTATGTTTTTGGTGACACATTCCCTTATCCCACTACATCTAATCACGTCCTAGGCGAGATTTTCTGCCGAGCTATATGGAGCCATGGGTTCCTTTTCCAGTTGGTGGTTTTCTCCGCGTATATCTGCTTAGCCCTGACGACAGAGCGTTGGTATGCAGTGATCAATCCTGCCAGGTATAAAGAAACCTTCAACAGGAAGCGAACCCTCATCTACATTGTGGCGGCATGGGTGTGGTCACTGATTCTGATAGGGAGCACTTTCTTTGAGGTCGGGTATGTTCCGTCAAATCCCCCAAATCGTCGTTGTAAATGGCCACTTTTCTGGAGTAAACAGCCGACCCGAGCCATCGTGGGCGTGGTACAAGTTTTGCTCAAAATGGCCTTTCCCAGCGTTGCCATGTTTGCCTTATATGCGCACATGATGTACAAGACCAGCAGATCCACGGTCGCCTCAGCAGAGAGTAAGGCCAAAATGCGCGGGAAAATGACGCGGATGGTCGGCGCTGCCTGCCTGACGTTAATCGTTTGTTTGGCGCCAAGTCAGACCAACTACGCACTCGCAATGGCGGGAAAGACAAAGCTTGACACCAAACTGCACCGTGGACTCTCGCTATTAGCGTTTATTAGCAGCTGTGTCAATCCATTCATTTACGGGCTGAGTAACAAAAATTACCGGCTTGGATTTCGCAAGTTACTGCTTCCTGTTTGTGGCAGTGGTAAATGTATCAGGAGCCCCAATAGAGTTCATAAAGTAGAAGTGGCCCACCCAGAAGAGCAGAGGCCGGGAGACGAATGTATCCCAGAAGAGAGTAAAGCTAAATAGGCCATTCCTGAGTTGCTTTGAACCTCATTGTCAAGGCGAGGCTAAATGCAAAGTTTTTATTATGAAAATTAGTTTTCATTCGAATGCAACAAAACTAATCTTAAAAACATTGAGGGGCCGTAGCCAGGATGAAACATAGTTAAAATTTTAGAAACGACCTCTGGCTAAAATGACTAAAAAACTGCAAGCTTTCGACTGCCCGAACTGCAGTATTCGACGGGTAAAATGAATGATAGAAAAGCGATGAGAAAATTTAAACAAAAAGCGTGAATTGCAAAATAATAAAAATGTAAATAATTATGAATGTTTGTTATAAAGAATGTCGTATTGTCCAGGTAACTCTGGTATGCCACGCTTCTAATGTTTTTCTGGTTCTGAAGGTGCCTTTGTCAATAATTGACGCGTTTTCAAAATCAATGACATGGTTGTTGGACCAGGCGTGATTAGCAATTCTAGAACCTTTGGCCGCAGTTTTGGTGTTTCTCAAATGTTGTTTTTTTGGGGTATTGAAAGCTCTGCCGGTTTCCCCAATATAACACCACGAACAAAAGGTACAGGTAAAAGTACAGGGAAAAAAACTAATCTTCATGTAAAAAGATTTGTACTTAGCCTCGCATTCATAATGAGGTTCACAGTAACTCGCAAATGGCCTATTGAAATACTTCTGACAGTAATGACAATGATAGGCTCCTGGTTATAAGAGGAGGGGAAGGCTTAATAGAATGTGGACAACGAAAGGTGTTTTGGGATCTTTTCAGTTCCATCCTCTTACACTTTTGAGTCGCATGCAGAGCAGCTAGGCTAGCTCAATAGCCACTGAGAAACATCGGATACAAGTACTGTGACATCATCCAAGATAGACCGCAGGTCAACCGCGGTCAAACGGATACAAGGTACTGTGACATCATCCAAGATAGACTGCAAGTTAACCGCGGTCAAACGGATATAAGGTAGTGTGACATCATCCAAAATACGCTGCAGGTTAACCGCGGTCAAACGGATACAAGGTACTGTGACATCATCCAAAATACACTGCAGGTCAACCACAGTCAAACGGATACAAGGTACAGTGACATCATCCAAAATACGCTGCAGGTCAACCGCGGTCAAACGGACAAAAGGTAGTGTGACATCATTCAAAAATAAACTGCAGGTTAACCGCGGTCAAACGGATACAAGGTACTGTGACATCATCCAAAATACACTGCAGGCCAACCACGGTCAAACGGATACAAGGTACTGTGACATCATCCAAAATACACTGCAGGTTAACCGCGGTCAAACGGAACATCGGATGCAAGGTACTGTGACATTATCCAATATAGACTGCAGGCTAACCGCGGTCAAACGGATACAAGGTACTGTGACATCATCCAAGATAGACTGCAGGTTAACCGCGGTCAAACGGATACAAGGTACTGTGACATCATCCAAGATAGACTGCAGGTTAACTGCGATCAAACGGATACTCCGTATACAGGGTTTCCCCTCCCCCAAAACTAGATAACCCTAATCCCTACACAGAGCTTCCTTCTCCCCGAAACTAATTAGGCCTAATCCCTATACAGAGTTTCCCCTTCCCCAAAACTAGCTAACCCTTATCCTTAAACATGTTTAAAGACCAAGTATTGCAGACGATTACGTGATTATCGTCCACAGTGGTCACTTGGATGGTATGGATGAACTAACAAAATAAACGCACCCATCAACGGACAAGCAACATTTTCAGAGAGAGAAGACGCTAAAAACACTAACGTTAACATTAGCCTGTATCCCCCCCCCCCCCCCCCACCCCATCCCCACAGGGTTATAAGGTACGTTAACAAATTAAGGAAGGAAAACATGCATGTAGAATTTTTTTCAAACCTTTTGCGTGAGCTTAAATTAAACCATTTATTATTATTTATTGCAAAAAACAAATCGACTACGTCATTTGCATAGCACTTTTCAAATGAATGTAATTTATTTCAAACCAAATATTAAGTGACCTTTAAGGCGCTGTTAGACGAGGCAGTTTTCCTGCAATCTCCAATGAGACGCCGTTGCGAGGAAGGTTGAAGGCGAAATTTCGTGGACAACATACAGTGTCCGCAACTTTCCTCGCAAGTAAGAAAGATTAACTAGTCTTGCGAGATACTCGAAAGCGAAACTGTCGTCATCGTTGTGTTCAAGTTACAGGAAAAGTCGTTTCTTGTAACACTGCTATTAAGAACGGAATTTTTTTACCGCCAATTGTGAGATATTAAAAGCACGAAGAGTTTTTAACATTCCTCGTCTCTGCTCTTCTTTTATGTCTACCATTACTTGAGACATAGCCCTTAAGTAAAGTACATGAGAGCCCGTACCCAGGCTTCCACTCTCTAAACTAAGCGAGAACAAGCAACCGAGCGTAGGAGGGAAGACAGAAATTGCGCTGGGTGACGTTTTCATGCAATGAGTGATTTCTTGAGCGCGCTCACTGAACGGAAATCCATTAAAGCCGTTAAGAATTAAATGTTCACGAGAGCGCAAATGCTTATATATTACGTCAATGTATATTGTACAAATGCTTGATTATGTTAAGAAGTGCACAATTACCTGTTTTATCGGTCAATACACCAACTATAACAGCTTTGTTCCGCGGCGTCAGAAAATTTCTTGGATCAGAGCATTAGTCGACCGTATCCACAGAAACTGCTTCCCTAATTTGCATAAATTTAAACTTAAATAACTCAAAAAGATCATGTCTTGGAACCGAACTTCTCTTCACGTATTGCAAACTTGCTAACTCGCTGGTTCTGGTACAACACCCTGAAAAAGACCAACACAGTAGATAACAACATCAAAGACAAGGAAGACCCCATCAACAATTGGCCTTCTGTCCCATACATTGGCGACCAAACCTCGCAACTATATATAGCTTACTTGAAAATGGACTTGAACATTTTATATATTTTTCTTAACATGAACAAGTCAAAATTGTCAAAAATGCTTGTCAAGGAAAAGCTTCCTCGTGAGTATTAAACCAGCCTAAAAGAGACTAAGCTCCTCTACTTTCGATGCTGCCTGATTTACATTTTATTTTTTACCAAAAAGCCTGAACTAAGACAACAAACATTTTACACTTTCAAATAATAAAAACAGTAAATTAAAATTTATTCATCGCTTATTACAAGGTATCGTTTTGTTCATCGTTACTTAACAAATGAATCCTGGTCCTCTCTGTTGCTCCTTCGTTTAAAAAATTGAAATGATGTTAAACAACAAACATCCCTGGCCAAATTTCTGGCAGTTATTGACAAGTTCAGAAGAGCAATATCTACAGAATAATATACGAACGAATTTGGTGACAGATATTGAGACACAGCACACAGCTTTATTAAAAGTTAAACGGTCAGTCGTCATGTTTAAAGCCAAGCACGGGTATACTTAGTAATTAAGACAGGTGTAAAGATCCTTCTACTACTGTGAATCATCAGTGCAACTTAAAAACAGGAAAGCGCAAACTGGTGGATCAATACTGATATGAGCACGTTTCCCTTAAAAAAAATCTCCATTAGAAAAGTTTGTAATGTCGTTTGTACGATTTTCTTTGACAAGCAGTCTTCTTCTTCCATGGAACTCGTTCAGTGGCGTTTCAATTTTTGAACGACTTCAACGAAAACTTGCACATGATTTACAAACGAAAACGTTAGCATTGTCTTAATAGAACCTGTTCAATCAATCTCAAGGAAAACTTCCTCATGTGAATAGAGACTAAGATCCCCTACTTTCAACAATGCCTGATTTGCATTTTATTTTATTTAATTTAGCGACATCTGCCTGTTAGACCAGCCTAGTGTCAAAAGTGAGCTCTGTCGGTAAATAACACGGTAAGTCTCACGCAACCGAGGAGCGGACAGGTGTGTACACTTTCTTTTTTGCCCAATCATAACTGCCTGTGTATTTTCAATATGCTTCCTAAAAGCACAGCTAGCTATGTGTTGGAAATACACGGATCGAACATCGGTTGGTTTCAAGCTAAGTAATCGTTTTCCATTTCAGACTGACAGGTAAGTTTAAATGTTTAACTATTATGAGACTATGAGAAATGACCAAGTTAAAGGGTTTTTATGGAACGGTAAGCATATGACGGGAAATCTTCCATTCTCCGTCTCAACTTGAACGCCGTTTCCACCTGTTCGGCCACATTGTATACGTTGAACGAATTGGAATAATCCCCTGAACTAGTTCAAATAACGCGAATCCTATTTTTTAAGTGAATTTTCGTTTGCTTCGTTACGCCATCGTAGTTTCTTGCTCACAATACAGCACAGCCACTTCACGAAAACAACTTTTGGTTGTCTAAGATGTTTATTTTCAAAAAAGAGAGGATATTCTGCGATTCTAGCATGAAAATAATTTTCTCTGCGTTTAACTCATTGGACACAAAAAGATGAAGATAGGTACGGTGGTATAAATTTGATGTTGCTTGTTTTGGTGTGAGTATTTTCTTTTGATAATTCAAGGAACCATAATCTCCTCAGAAATCTAGAATTTAGTACATGTCCAGAAAAACTAGAATTTCCTTCTTGAGGTGTCCCTGGCGGCTTCGCTAAATGAGAAAACTTCATCCTTGGTTTTCGAAGGGGCAAAAAAATGTCGTTTACTGCGCGCGAAGAATAAGTTCAACGAGAATTTTTCGGAAACTTTAAAAGCAGCTCAGAAATTTGTAGTAGAAATAAAATTCCGTTCCTTTAACTTTTCAGCGACAATACATATTTCACTAAAAACTAAAATAATATAACAAAATAAAAACTAAAAATACATTGGTAGATTAGTTTGTTCCAATATTTGCATAAAAAGGCAGATGAAAATACAACAGGACGTTTGGTCCCTTACTAGATATTATTATTATTATTATTATTATTATTATTATTATTATTGTTATTATTATTATTATTATTATTATTATTATTATTATTGTTATTATTGTTATTATTTTGCGCAGTTGATAAACGTATGGGTTCTAAAATAGAAACCCATAGGGCGCTCAGCGTAACCTATGCGAACTATAAAAAGAAAACTGCCGAGAAAAAAAAGTTTAAAAAAATGGCGATAAAAGATAAAAATCTAATAGACAATCTTAAGTTCTCTGATACTAAAACTATATTGAGCTCCTGTGCTATTCCTTCAGGGAAAGTCCAGTGACGGTAGCTTTGAAAGTTCTCACTATTTTGAGAGTACTCAATATGTCATAGTCGCTGCTGCCAAAGAGCTTCCTCATTGTCAAGTCTAAGTCCCTTGATCATTCCCCCAGCACATCAATGATGATGTTACATTGTTCAACATCATAGGCAGGGTACTGATTCTTCAGCTAGAATCGCAGTGGCCCGTACTTGACCGTCTTCTCCTCGGACTTCTTTTCCCGATGCTTCATCCACGGATAGGACATCTCCACTGTCCACACCTTCTTATTCTTGTGGTCCACAAATCGAGCGTCCACTCTGTTAGCCTTGACAATGGTGTGTTCCGCATAAACTGGAACATCCTAAAACGCTAATGCCTCAGATGACTCACAGACTGGTTTGGGCACTGCATGCGAGTACCAGGGAGGGACTGAATCAATTATCCTCAGATACCTCGTCATCTCGAAGAAGAGGACTTTCAGTGCTGCGCTGTGTCTTTGTAGGTATTTAGAATGGGCCGGAGCAGAGCACCCCGCTAGCACAAGCGCAAGCGTCTCAGGAGATTTCCCACACAGTCTACACGTGACGTCTCCCTGTGCTGCACCTGTTTTTAGGACCGTGTACACCTTAGTGGGCGTGAGCTGCTCGTACAACTCTACTACCCCAGCGATGGTATGGGAAGGAGCATATGTCCAATCACGTAAGCAAGCAAAGCATCCACTCTGACTTAGCTCGCTGTCCTACCACCAAGCCTGCAAGAAACGGCCGTGCCACTTGATCTTCTTTTTCAGCTTCTCCATAGCTGCCTTCTTGAGGTGTTCTTTTATCTTTGGTCCTTTAATCTCCGTCTCAGGATCGCTCACAGACCGGCACGACGGTTGAGGGTACTCAAGAGACAGGCTCATGCCCAGGTCCTCGTTAAATTTATGCGCTTCCTTCATCAGCGACGTGTGTCCCTTCTCTACCGCCCTCTCTTCAAACTGTTGCACTGCCCTCATACAGGGATCCATGTTCAGACAAAGCTTCATTGCCTCCTTGATCTCGGTCAACTTGTATTCACGATCAACTGAGCGCAAGCCACGCCCTCCTTTCTCTCTTGCCAAAGAGATACAACTTTAAGTATAAACTGCTAGAGTTTGTAATAAAATAATCGCACTGAATTGGCAAAGCCGCACACTTGTTGCACAAACTATACAAGCATATATTTTTTAGGTACGAGGTGGCCTCAACTATAAGCCTGGTGGTTTCTAGAGGTCAACTCGCCATACATTAACCACTCAATAAATTGTAAATATATTAGAAAGAAAGGCAGATAAACTTCAAACTTCACACGAGCTTAAGGGATGGTTCCCACAGTTTTCACAGATGATCTTTCTAGCCTCTCTTTCGATAACCCGCAGTTCTGTGAAAGGCCAGTGTAGAGACCACTTCAGATAGGTTGGCACTGGCATTGCGAGCTGGTTGCTGGTTCTTCCTCGGTTAATATCTGACAGAGGACTAGACCATATCACCGATAACCTCCTCAGATTCACCTTTGCTGCGCAGTCAAGGGCCAGCTTTCCATCTTGTGTCACTGTTTCTTGAACTCCTAAGAACTTATAACTGGTCCCTGGCTTGAAACTCTCAACCACTGATGAGGGGTCAAGTGTCGTCCCCACCGCATCTTGCACTTGGTTACCCCTCTTGACATGAAGGACATTGCATTTCTTGGGGTTCCAATGTAAGCCCATATCCTGTATGGCGTTATTAGCAGACCTAAAAACTCTGTTCAGCATGGCCTCAGTTGACGCAAACGCCTTAAGATAGTCTATATATAACAGGTGGGTTACCTATAGGCCTTGAAAGCCTATATCCCTAGGTGGCACCTAGTAGCCAGGATACCGGGTTTAGGCACAAGGTAAAGAGGCGCGGACAGAGGGCGTCGCCCTGAGTTGACGGTTATTATTATTATTATTATTATTATTATTATTATTGTTATTGTTATTATTGTTATTATTATTATTATTGTTATTGTTATTATTATTATTAATAATACATTAACCACCAACGGTGGGATGGGAGCCGACTGCAATTGCTTTCTCAAACGCCTAGCCGAGAAGCTCTCAGAAAAGAATGAGGAACCTTATCACATTACTATCACTTGGATTAGAACATTGCTTTCTTTTGAGATTTTAAGGTCGGTACACACGTGCGTAAGAGGCTCCAGGACACCTTTTCACAAAATTCCATTTGGGGATTTCATTGATGACTGCCGCTTAAACGCTAGCCAAGCGTGTCTCCGCTAATTTTAGAAAGTGAATGATGGCGTGACGTTGTAAATTAGTATTTTAGGATCTTTTTAACAACTTTTTTATTTCATCAAAATTTTAGTCTTACTATTGTTAAAAAATTGTGCTTGAAAATAGCTCTGTTGTGCTTGGAAATAGTCGCTTTTTTTTAATCAAAATGAATTTTAAATATTGAATTGTAAATAGGTTTTAATAGCTCTTTTTTCTACTTTTTTTAAAACTTGTAAATATCAATTTTGCTTGGAATATTATAATAAAGAAAGATTTTATTTATTATTATTATTATTATTATTATTATTATTATTATTATTATTATTATTATTATTATTATTATTATTATATATTTTTTTATTTGCAATGCCGGAGTGCACGAACTTAAGAGTTCTATAGTACGTCTCTAAAATAGAAAGCTACTTTCTCAGGCGCTTGTTTGGCACGTGCACCCTGTTGCTGTTTTAAAATTGTTTTGTGAAGGTTTGAAGTGTAGAACTGAGAAGCAGGAGTTTGCCGTGTGAAGGCTAGCTCATCACTCTCATTAAATATGTCAGTACAGCTGTATGTACCCGTTGCATCTTTTTCCGCTTTGACCAATCTTGTTCTCAGGAGAGACCGTGGTTACGCCCGCGCTATTTACCTCAGCAACGAACTTCCTAGCCGTTATTTAAACATAATCAGAAAACGCGCAGTTTTATTAACCAGACAAAAATACAACTGCACTAGTATAGTTTTGTACCCTGAAGAAGGCAACATTGCCGAAACGTCGGTTTCGAATTATCTTTCAGCGTCTATTTTATAACTTTTGAATTCACATTTATTGACTACGCTGCGCAGTATTACAATTTTTATTACACGGCTTTTTTTATGCTTTACTGAATTCCTTGCAGAAAAAAAAAAAAACAATTAAGGCAAGCCGAGTCCAAGTATACGAGGAACAACCTTACTGAGACAAGCATTCAGTGCAAGTTTTTAAACTCCAAGCTTATCGAAAAGCGTAAATAATGTTTTGCTGAGTGGTGCGAAGCGACGGAAATGAACATTATGGCCGCCGCTCGTTCGGATTTCATAGATTAACTTTTGTAACTGGAGTCCTCGTAAACGCGTAGAAACATAAAGGCAGGCATTAAGCTCTTCTTGAGAAATTTCTTCGATCGGTTTTAACCTCTTACCACCAGGAGTTTGAAGCCATCCTGAAATGTTTGAAAGTAACCGGTTGCTGTTGTTGTTGTTGTTATGTGATGTACATAACATCTGTACACAACAGGGGACCGTGAGCTTGTAGACTGCAAGCAGTCCCTTTCTGGTTGGTCGAGATGGTGCGCTCATAGCGCAGCGAGACTGGAGTGAGGAGAAATAAACGAGAAGAGACTTTTTTCCTCCTCTCCCCAGGCCCCCTTCTGCTTGTTCGCTCTTTTTTTTTTTTTTTTTTCGCGCTCGGCTATTTCGCGCGACCTCTGGACTATCCAGAAAGGGACTGCTTGCAGTCTAGTGAGCTTGTAAATACGGTACCGCAAAAACCTGCATGTAACAGCCTAATAAGTAAGAACCTGCTAGACTAAGATTAACATTTAGACACCCTTTACATAACCTAGCTAAAACTTGAAACAGGTTCTTATTTTAGAATCCCTTTAAACTTAAAGCTTGTGTTTTATCGGTATAAAAGCATTGGGGGGAAATAAGCTTAAAACAACTTAAAAATAAATATAGGAATGGTATTTGTTTAGATTGCAGTCATTTAGACATGATTATATGCATATTTTATATAAACAATTGACAATACCAATACTCTTCCGCCAACAAATACATTTTTTTTTCTTAAGAAAATATGATCCCGTTTAAGAAGCTAAACAGCCTAATTTTTTCAGTAAATACCAATTGTATATAATAAGAATCTTTTGAGGCTAACTTGGAAAAATGCAGGTTGTTATATGCGTGCTTTTTACTGATTTTTTTTTGCCAGATTTTCATGCAAAAACAATTTTTATATCAAACGTTCTCGAATAAATAAATTTTAAAAAATTCCTTTTCCAGAATTGGAGCTAAAATATGGAACAGTGTTCCACCTGATATTCGGAAACTATCCAAACATAACTTTAAGAAAAAACTACAGGAAGCGCTACCGCTTAAGGTTCTGTCACTTGAGGATACCTATGTTGACGTGTCTACTCTGATCTCTAAACTGTTGCAATATTCATAACGTATAACCACAAACCGCCAGTGTATATCATATATACATATATGTTTATGTAATATATATAAAGTTGCTTTTCCTTAGATTTGTAAAGTGCTCAACAGTAAGGAGCTTTATAGTTAAGTAATCAGTCCATGTTCAGGAAAAACTGAGGCACGACAGGCCTGTTTCGAAAAAGCGTTGCCTTCTCTCTTCAGGTGCGAGTTGAATGGCCAAGATCAGGTCTTTTATAGCGAGGGTTTCATGCGTGTTTTTAACAGGTATGTATTGGCGTGCCGGCATGTGCTTGTTAACTCGTTTCTTTTGTTTAGGGAACTGCGATGCGGCTCGCACAGGATGAAGTACTTCTCAGTGGTGCAAAGATTGCACTTTTTGTTAGAGTTTGAGTACGGCTTGGCCCGTGCCACTAATATATTCTACTATTAGTGGCACGGGCCAAGCCGTACTCAAACTCTAACAAAAAATGCAATCTTTGCACCACTGAGAAGTACTTCATCCTGTGCGAGCCGCATCGCAGTTCCCTAAACAAAAGAAACGAGTTAACAAGCACATGCCGGCACGCCAATGCATACCTGTTAAAACACGCATGAAACCCTCGCTATAAAAGACCTGATCTTGGCCATTCAACTCGCACCTGAAGAGAGAAGGCAACGCTTTTTCGAAACAGGCCTGTCGTGCCTCAGTTTTTCCTGAACATGGACTGATTACTTAACTATGTTTATGTATGTATTTATTTGTTTATTTATTTATTTATTAATTTCATAAAGTAATCACTTGATTCTTTAAGTATATTCTACTCCCTTATTTATATCTTCTTCTTGTCTTACTCTGCCCGCTTCATTTAGCTTTTGCTACCCGCAGTCCAGTGTATTTAGTTAAAGAAGTTGTATTTCTCTGTATTTATACATTTAATGTATTTATAAATTTCGTATGCACTTACTGATAAAATAGTAAAGAATGTTGATAAACTGTATTCGTAAGTAAATAATAGAGCCTTTTACTATTGATTTCGTATTTAATTGATTTGCCCTCTATTCTTACACCCTTTCAGTTATTATCATCTTCCAGCGACCAAATATTCTTAGGAACAGGAAACGCATCGTAACAGTTACAACAACCGATGAAAAATTATTCAATCAGTAATTCGACGAACTCAACTCAACTTTCTTCACTCCCCGATAGCAGCCTTACAGCTCCAGCTGGTATAACTCCCTTTCAATTTTTTTTTCTCGTTTTGGAAAATATACGGTAGGTCGAGTTTGAGACGGGAGGCGAAACATTTTATGGCATTTTATGGCAACGGCCTTACTTTAAGTTGATATGATCTGTATTAAATTAATTGTTATACACTTTCAGTTATATAAAGACTTCGTCGAACGGCATTGCAAGAGTCACAGCAACATGAATAATTCTTCAATCAGTAACTCAACTTCATCTCCTTCACCGCTCCCAGATAGCGGCCTTACAGCTCCACGTGGTATAACTCCTTTCACACAAATCACCTACTCCGTTATCGCTACAATCGCTTTCCTCGGGAACATACTGGTTATATCTATCTTCTGGCGTGACAGAAAGCTGTTAAAGAAATCCTACAACATGTTAATCCTGTCCCTCGCCATAGCTGATGTGCTGACTGCCATTATGCTCGTCACATACCCAGCTTTTGTTCTGGGTGAGTCGTTCCCTTATCCCACGAATCACATCTTAGGCGAGATTTTCTGCCGAGCTATATGGAGCCGTGTGTTCCTTTTCCAGTTGGTGGTTTTCTCGGCGTACATCTGCTTAGCCCTGACGACGGAGCGTTGGTATGCAGTGGTCAATCCTGCTAGGTATAAAGAAACCTTCAACAGGAAGCGAACCCTCATCTACATTGTGGGGGCATGGGTGTGGTCACTGATCCTGTTAGGGAGCGGTTTCTTTGGGGTCGGATACGTTCCGTCAAATCCCCCAAATCGACGTTGTAAATGGCTACTTTCCTGGGGTAAACAGCCGACCCAAGCCATCGTGGGCGTGGTACAAGTCTTGCTAAAAATGGTATTCCCCAGCCTCACCATGTTTGCCTTATACGCGCACATGATGTACAAGACCAGCAGATCCACGGTCGCCTCAGCAGAGAGTAAAGCCAAAATGCGCGGGAAAATGACGCAGATGGTCGGCGCTGCATGCCTGACGTTGATAGTTTGTTTGGCGCCAAGTCAGATCAGCTACGCACTGGCAATGGCGGGAAAGACAAAGCTTGATAGCAAACTGCACTATGGACTCTCGCTATTGGTGTTTATCAGCAGCTGTGTCAATCCATTCATTTATGGGCTGAGTAACAAAAATTACCGGCTTGGATTTCGCAAGTTACTGCTTCCTGTGTGTGGCATTGTTAAACGTATCAGGAACCCCAATAGAGTTCATAAAGCAGAAGTGGCCCACCCAGAAGAGCAGAGGCTTGGAGACGAATGTATCCCAGAAGAGAGTAGAGTTTAAATTAGCCTCTCACGCAGTTGTTTTTAGGGGACTCGTATTGCCCTCTAAAAACGACTGCGAGGGAGGCTAAGTTTAAATAGGCCATTTCCGAGTTGCTTTGAACCTCATTGTCAAAGCAAGGCTAAGTGCAAAGTTTTTATTATGAAAATTTTCATTCAAATGCAACCAAACTAATCTTCATATAAAACGATTTGCACTTAGCCTTGCATTCATAATGAGATTCACAGCAACTCGGAAATGGCCTATTGAAATACTTCTGACAGTAATGACAATGACAATAGGGGCCTGGTTATGGGCGGAGGGCAAGGCTTAATAGAATGTGGACAACAAAGGGTGTCTTGGTTTCTTTTCAGTTCCATCCTCTTACACTTTGAGTCGCATGCAGAGTAGCTAGATTAGCACAATAGACACTGAGAAACATCGGATACAAGTACTGTTACATCATCCAAGATAGACTGCAAGTCAACCGCGGTCAAACGGAACATTGGATACAAGGTACTATGACATCATCCAAAGTAGACTGCAGGTTAACCGCGCTCAAACAGATACAAGGTACTGTGACAACATCCAAGATAGACTGCAGGTTAACCGCGGTCAAATAAGGTTTTCAATTTGAGAGCTCGAAAGATGATACGTTTTGGTGAGTCGGTGAGTTTACTAAATCATTTTGCGATTTACTAAAAAGGTTTCAAGTTTTTGAAGTGAAGAATGTCACGTATTAAGACTGCAGGCAACGTTTCGAGAGCGCCAAAGATTGCAGCCTCGTCCCAAGTCGCCTTTGGTGCACAGTCGACTTGTGAGCGGCTAACAGGTGAGCTCATAGAAAATCAGCGCGCAATCTACCGAGTTCGCAATTGCTTTTTTTTATTCTGTCCAGTATTGTAACCTCCAAATCAAAATATTGCAGCATTACTGTGAGAATTTAAATTTTTAAAGTGTGGCAAAATAGATGGTTGGTTGTTGTTGTATGGAAGAGAATATGTATGTGGATGAGGGGCTAACGTTAATGAATCAAGTTTACGTCACATTATCTGCTTTAATGTTTTAGACTTTGTTCTTTAATATATTCCTAACATTCTATAGTAATCTAGTAACTATTTTAACATTTTTACGATACATGACTTGTGTTAAAGAAAAAACAGTATAATCGCTAGGTATGTATCCTACAACATGCATATATACCTATAACTAATAAAGGGGCAGTATCATGGAAGATATTATGATTTTGGGCAAAAATTCACTAAATTTAAACTTTGACACTGTGTTACAGTTAATTTCTAAATCGCTTATTTAAAGAAATATTAATAGTGATTCTACTGAGACGAAAGGTTGAACCAAAATATAGTACAACCGTTTTTCAGTGCGTTACGACAGCGAAAATTGAAAACGTCGGCCCGACGTTTTCAAATTTGAACCCATTTTTGTTTTGGTCATCTGCCGGCGGAAAAATCCGTGGATAGTTTCTTTGCATTATGATAGTCTCCCCAAGGCTAATTAGCCCCCTCCCCCTTCCTCAAGTAGCTAACCCTAATCCTTAAACATGTTTTGCCCCTCCACCAAACTAGCTAACCCTTATCCCTATACATAGCTCCCCCCCTAAATTAGCTAACCTTCCACAAAACTAATTAGGCCTAATCCGTAAACAGGGTTTTCCCCTCCATTAAACTAGCTAACCCTTATCCCTATACAGAATCCCCCACCCACAAATTAGCTGACCCTACTATCTATACATCATTTTCCTGTCCCAACAACAATTAGGCCTAATCCGTATACAGGGTTTCCCGCCCCCAAAACTAGCTAACCCTAATCCCTATACAGAGTTTCCCCTTCCCCAAATTAAAACTAGTTAACCCTTATCCTAAAACATGTTTAAAGACCAAGTGTTGCAGACGATTACGTGATCACAGAAATTAAGGCTAGCGGCTTTAATAATCGTCCACAGTGGTCACTTGGATGGTATGGAAAAACTAACAAAATAAACGCATCCATGAACGGACAAGCAACATTTTCAGAGAGAGAAGACGCTAAAAACACTAACGTTAACATTAGTCTGTACCCCTCCCCCCCCCCCCCCACCCCATCCCCACAGGGTTATAAGGTTAACAAATTAAGGAAGGAAAACAAGCATGTGAAATTTTCTTCAAACCTTTTTCGTGAGCTTAAATTAAACTATTTATTATTATTTCTTGCAAAAAACAAATCGACTACGTCATTTGCATAGCATTTTTCAAATGGATGTAATTTATTTCAAACTAAATTAAGTGCCTTTAAGGTGCTGTAAGACGAGGCAGTTTTCCTGCACTCTCCAATGCAACGCGGTTACGAGGAAGGTTGAAGGCGAAATTTCGCGTATAACATACAGTGTCCGCAACTTTCCCCGCAAGTAGGAAAGATTAACTAGTCTTGCGAGATACTTGACAGCGTGTAATGATGTTTTTTGCACTTACACTGCGCAAAACTGTCGTCATCGTTGTGTTCAAGTTACAGGAAAAGTCGTCTCTTGTAACAGTGCCATTAAGAACGGAATTTCTTTTACCGCCAAGTGTGAGATATTAAAAGCACGCAGAGTTTTTAACATTCCTCGTCTCAGCTCTTCTCTTGTGTCTACCATTACTTGAGACATAGCCCTTAAGTAAAGTACATGAGAGCCCGTACCCAGGCTTCCACCCTCTAAACTAAGCGAAGACGGAAATTGCGCTGGGTGACCTTTTCATGCAATAGGTGATTTCTTGAGCGCGCTCATATGTTCTTTTTATTCGTCTCTCCCTGAACGGAAATCCATTAAAGCCGTTAAGAATTAAATGTTCACAAGTGCGCAAATGCTTATATTTTACGACAATGTATATTGTACAAATGCTTGCTTATGTTAAGAAGTGCACAAATACTTGTTTTATCGGTCAATACACCAACTATAACAGCTTTGTTCCGCGGCGTCAGAAAATTTCTTGGATCAGAGCATTAGTCGACCGTATCCACAGAAACTGCTCCCCCAGTTTGCATAAATTTAATTTTAAATAATTCAAAAAGATCATGTCTTGGAGCCGAACTTCTCTTCACGTATTGCAAACTCGCTAACTCGCTGGTTCTGACACAACACCCTGAAAAAGACCAACACAGTAGATAACAACATCAAAGACAAGGAAGACCCCATCAACAATTGGCCTTCTGTCCCATACATTGGCGCCGGACCAAACCTCGCAACTATATATAGCTTACTTGAAAATGGACTTGAACATTTTATATATTTTTCTTAACATGAACAAGTCAAAATTGTCAAAAATGCTTGTCAAGGAAAAGCTTCCTCGTGAGTATTAAACCAGTCTAAAAGAGACTAAGCTTCCCTACTTTTGATGCTGTCTGATTTACATTTTATTTTTTGCCAAAAAGTCTGAACTAAGGCAACAAAAATTTTACACTTTCAAATAATAAAAACAATAAATTAAAATTTATTCATCGCTTATCACAAGGTATTGTTTTGTTCATCGTTACTTGACAAATGAATCCTGGTCCTCTCTGTTGCTCCTTCGTTTAAAAAATTGAAATGATGTTAAACAACAAACATCCCTAGCCAGATTTCTGGCAGTTATTGACAAGTTCAGAAGAGCAATATCTACAGAATAATATATGAACGAATTTGGTGACAGATATTGAGACACAGCACACAGCTTTATTAAAAAGTTAAACGGTCAGTCGTCATGTTTAAAGCCACGCACGGGTATACCGGCTTAGTAATTAAGACAGGTGCAAAGATCCTTCTACTACTGTGAATCATCAGTGCAACTTAAAAACAGGAAAGCGCAAACTGGTGGATCAATACTGATATGAGCACGTTTCCCTTAAAAAAAATCTTCATTAGAAACGTTTTGTAATGTCATTTGTGCGAATTTCTTTGACAAGCAGTCTCCTTCTTCCATGAAACTCAGTGGTGTTTCAAGTTTTGAACGACTTCAACGAAAACTTGCACATGATTTACAAACGAAAAAGTTGGCATTGTCTTAATAGAACCTGTCCAATCAATCTCAAGGAAAACTTCCTGATGATAGAGACTAAGATCTCCTACTTTCAAGTCTTTCAACGATGCCTGACTGATTTGCATTTTATTTTATTCAGCGACATCTGCCTGTTAGACCAGCCTAGTGTCAAAAGTGAGCTCTGTCGGTAAATAACACGGTAAGTCTCACGCAACCGAGGAGCGGACAGGTGTGTACACTTTCTTTTTGCACAATCGTAACTGCCTG
>NW_028145556.1:420000-512500 GCF_977016875.1 Pavona decussata | reverse complement strand
TCATCTTCAGAAACTCCAGCTTCTTTAGATAATTTCTTCACAGCAGACAATCCCTTCCAGAATCATTTTGGGGAATAATAAACAATTGAGAGAGTTTTTTATTAGACATTTTATTACCACCAATCCACCCGCAAAAGCGGCAGCTCCAACATAAATTAACTCACCCTGTTTTTGTTGAGCACTTGGCTGATAAAAGTCAGAAAACTGGGGTTCTCTCAGATCGATTTTTTTATCTTAATGTACCTGATTATACAACTTCAAAGCATAATCAGAGTTTTTGAAACTTTGTTTTGCTTCATCTTTTATTCTGTCATTTGTCATAATCTAATCATTTAACTTCGCTCGATTTTCCACATACTTCTCATATTTTTTTGATATTTTTCCACTGCGAGATCATGCCGCTTCTCTTCCTAATCAGAATCAGAGCCACTCGGATATTTCGCCAGATAACTTCCACCAATGAATGTGGTTGCACTGATAACTGATCCCAAAATCGTTATTGCTATGCTTGCTATTTTATCTAATTTGAGGTTTTTTGTTTCCACCAAGAAACAAAAAAATCTACTTTTTAACTGGGCTTAACGCTTCAGCTCGGCAATATTTTTTGTTTTCAAGATAATCTTTTGATGCCAACGAAGCTGCAATTACCACTGTGAATTTCACATAGTTCATGAGATTTGAACTTGGATCAGAAGTCATTGTTTCTTTGATTACTTTCTTTGCGAGGTATCCAATTCCTGCCGCCAAACCAGTCACTGTTGCAGCATCGGTCACTGTTTTCACAAGTTTATTATCGCTCATATTTTATTTCACAAAAAATTAATTTTTTTATCCATTTGTCTCAATTTTGAATCTTTTATTTTGAGCCCTTCCTGGACTTCCTGGGCTTCTTGCACAAGTTCTCTTTGGTGAGAAACCAGTTCTCTCTGAGCAGATGGCGCTTCGCTTCAGTCTCGGGTTTGACAAAACGCATCAACTCCTTTCTCTTGTAATATAGTCCCGAAAGAGAAACAACAATACTGGCAAGCAAAAGCATTTTAGTCAGTGAAAATGAACCTCCTGATGTTTCTTGCTTTGATTCTGACTGACTCGTTATTTGTCCTTTATTTTTTTTTCTCGCTAGTGGCGCCTGAAGGCGCGCTTCGCTTTTTTGCATCTCCCACTCTTCTATTATGTTCAGCAAGTTTCTTTTCAGCTGTAATTTTTCTGGGTCTTTTGGTTTTGCTTTTATTTTTTTCACAGTTGATGTCAATGATGCAGAATCTATCACCTTCGTTGGAGGTGCTGCAAAGGATTGTGCTGAAGATTTTTCAGATTCTTGACTTTTCATTTTAATATTTTAATTTTAATCTTTTATTGTTCTTTTATTGTTGTTGTTGTTGTTGTTGTTGTTGTCTAATGATTCTTTTAAAGTTCTTACTCAAATGCTTATCAAGAACAGAAAAAATTTAATTTTTTTTTCTCTTTCAGAAAAAAAATATTAAAAAATATCCTGAAAAATTTAAATTGATTCCCACAAGTTACAAAGGAAATGATTTCATGAAAATAAAATACGAGACAAAGATCTCATAAAGAAACTCAAAGGTGAATTTCACATCTTTGAAACAAAATCATTCGGTTTGCGTCTTTTGTTTACTCCAGATGATTACTCAAATTATTGACAAAATCCATGAATTGGCTGGTTATGAAAATGAATCAACAAACAAAAATATTTCTCTTTCCATTAACAAAAGAACTCCATTTTTCAATCAAAAAAACATCATCACGGATCAAAACAAATGATCTCAAACAAATCAAGATGCAAGGATGTGTTGCTGGCTGCTTTTCATCATTTTCACTCAGCAACAGACTCAACGAATATGCAATGCAAGCAAAAGTCAATGAATTTTTGAAAGAAAAAGAGATTGAATCTTTGTTTGAAAAAGAAGACTAATTTCATTTGAATCAAATTAAATTATTTTCCTTCATTCACAAGAACTTATTCAAGATTCGGAGATGAAAAAATTGAAGACGTCAATTTTGGACAAAAGAATTCAAGAGTTGGAATGCCTTTATATCTTCCAACGACCAATTATTCTTAGGAACAGGAAACTTATCGAAACAGTTACAACAACATGAATAATTCTTCAATTAGTAATTAAACGAACTCAACTCAACTTTGTTAATTCCCCGATAGCAGCCTTACAGATCCAGCTGGTATCACTCCCTGACAAAAAATTTGTTCTTGTTTTGGAAAATATAGGGTAGGTCGGGTTGGATACGGGAGGCAAAACATTTTATGGCATTTTATGGCAACGGCCTTGCTTTAAGTTGACATGATCTGTATTAAGGGCGCGTTTTTTATCCACAATTCTGGAATAAGAATGGTTGGTACGGAATGCTAGGAATAATTCGGATTGTCTGCATAAAAAAACGCCCGTCAGTCCTGGCCGAGTAAACATTGCGTAACAAATATGGCGGCCAACGAAGAGGCTGCCATTGCAGCCGTTATCGCAGCAATTTTCCTTGTACTTATGGTACAATGAAATTAAAAGCAATGTTTCATTTTGTCCAAAAGTGCAACCTGATTTTTGCCCTTGTAGAGACGTATTTGAATCTGCAGCGCTCATCTCGCCGTCCGCCATCTTGGATTTCATTCGCAACATTCTGTTCATTCTGCCCCTGGGAGCAGAATGGATGGAATGGCATTCTGTCCATTCCGGAATAAGAATGCGGAATAGAAAAACGCGCGCATTTTACATTCTGTCCATTCTCATTCCAGAATTGTGAATTAAAAAAAACGCGCCCTAAGTTAATTGTTATATACTTGCAGTTACAACGGACTTCATCGAAGTTTCCATAAGAGACGAACGGCATCGCAAGAGTCACAGCAACATGAATAATTCTTCAATCAGTAATTTAACGAACTCAACTTCATCTCCTTCACCGCTCCAAGATAGCGGCCTTACAGCTCCACGTGGTATAACTCCTTTCACACATATCACCTACTCCGTTATCGCTACAATCGCTTTCCTCGGAAACATGCTGGTTATATCTATCTTCTGGCGTGACAGAAGGCTGTTAAAGAAATCCTACAACATGTTAATCCTGTCCCTCGCCATAGCTGATGTGCTCACCGCCATTACGCTCATCACAAACCCAGCTTTAGTTCTTGGTGACGCATTTCCTTATCCCACGAATCACATCCTAAGTGACATTTTCCGGCTGCCGAGCTATATGGAGCCGTGGGTTCCTTTTCCAGTTGGTGGTTTTCTCCGCGTACATCTGCTTAGCCCTGACGACGGAGCGTTGGTATGCAGTGATCAATCCTGCTAGGTATAAAGAAACCTTCAACAGGAAGCGAACCCTCATCTACATTGTGGCGACATGGGTGTGGTCACTGATCCTGATGGGCAGCATTTTCTTTGAGGTCGGGTATGTTCCGTCAAATCCCCCAAATCGACGTTGTAAATGGCTACTTTTCTGGGGTAAGCAGCCGACGCGAGCCATCGTAGGCGTGGTACAAGGCTTGCTAAAAATGGCCTTTCCCAGCCTCACCATGTTTGCCTTATACGCGCACATGATGTACAAGACCAGCAGATCCACGGTCGCCTCAGCAGAGAGTAAGGCCAAAATGCGCGGGAAAATGACGCGGATGGTCGGCGCTGCGTGCCTAACGTTGATCGTTTGCTCTGCGCCAGGTCAGACCTACTACACGCTGGCAATGGCGGGAAAAACAAAGCTTGATACCAAACTGCACCATGGACTCTTGCTATTGGTGTTTATCAGCAGCTGTGTCAATCCATTCATTTATGGACTGAGTAACAAAAATTACCGGCTTGGATTTCGCAAGTTACTGCTTCCTGTGTGTGGCAGTGTTAAACGTATCAGGAGCCCCAATAGAGTTCATAAAGTAGAAGTGGCCCACCCAGAAGAGCAGAGGCCTGGAGACGAATGTATCCCAGAAGAGTGTGAAGTTTAAATTGGCCTCCACGCAGCCTCATTGTCAAAGCGAGGCTAAGTGCAAAGTTTTTATTATGAAAATTAGTTTTCATTCAAATGCACACAAAACTAATCTTCATATGAAAAAGATTTGCACTTAGCCTCGCTTTCATAATGAGATTCACAGCAACTCGGGAATGGCCTGTTGAAATAATTCTGCCAGTAATGACAATGATAGGTGCCTGTATGGAAGAGAATATGTATGTGGATGAGGGGCTAACAGGTGTTTAAAAAGCAATCAAGGAATCGAGTTTATGTCACATTATCTGCTGTTCATTTTAATGTTTTAAACTTTGTTCTTTAATATATTCCTAACAATCTGTAGTAATCTAGTAACTATTTTAACATTTTTACAACTGAATACATGACTTGTGTAAACGAAAAAACATCATGATCGCTACGTATAAATCCTACAACATCCATACCTATAACTATTAACATAGAGTAGTTTACATGGAGGTAGCCAGCGCGCTCTTCTTAGAAGGGCCACTAACTTGATCGGAACGATTTGCTATCCCTTTGTCACTTCTAAAAAGCAACCCTTCTAGAAAACGAATTTCTTAAATATTCCCAATTATGAATTTTATCGTTCCTTTTTGTATTAACCTGAGCTAGAACAGAGAGAGACCATACAGCAGGGCACGAAACTTATATTTGCGGAGATTTGGTAATTACGCGTTTTGCGACTTATTTAAGATCTTGAAAGAGATATACGCTGGAGGGAATCCATTTGAGGGATCCACAAGTCACCACAAACTGCAATAGAAGCGAACGTAACAGTAACATGCCAACCAGCTGTCCATCTCTGACAGGACAAAGGTTGGCGTACTCCAATTTACTGGAACGAAGTTCTGCGGGGAGACAGTTTTTGTGAACTCGTAAAAACGCAAAACTCAAAAATGCGGTACGTATAAAATTGTAACATTTACAGTCAAAGTTCACACGGGCTTGACAATTTTACGTTAAGTAGAAGATTCTGCATGTGTTAGTGCAGGCTTTATTCTAGAGGCCGAGTTGCCTCCCTACGGAGATTTCTAATGATCTGTTCTTAAAGCCAAGTTCAGTGCAAAGATCAGGCCCTGGTTGTTCAAAGAGCGGATAGCTCTATCCAGTGGATAAATTACAGCCATCCAGCGGATAAAATGTACTCCAACCGATACAATTTATCCGCTGGATAGTGACTTCATTTATTTATTTCACCAGGAAGAAAGTTACAGAGATAAAAAATTACAAACTTTACATCAACTACAGGATAAACTATACATCGACAGCAGATACTAAATGGTAATTACATAAATAAATTTAAGAGTTAGCATTTACGCTGTGGACTCATTTTACGGTCGGATTTTTTTCACCAATGCCTGATCAGCAATTCGTCAAGGTCGAATCATAGTGATCCAATCATGACTGATAAATCGGATTTGTAGACAAAACTGAAATCGGCTGTCAGAAAGGGGACCGAAGATACTTCAAATTCTTGTTCATGGTATTAGTTTCTATCGTCATTTTTTTTTTAGCTGCTCCAATAATGGATTTAATTCGAGTGGATCTATGGATTTTAGTGAAACAATTGCAAAACGACTTGAAATAACCCAATTGGAATTACCGGTAGCTATTTTAAGAACGGACACCTCTTGAAAGCAGACAACGTCGGGATATGGCAGTGGTCACACTAGTGGAAGTCGCGTTATTAAAGTCACGTTTTCACGTCACATCTGGCAAGTCATTGATAAAAATTGGCAACATTTCATTAACAAGGAAAATCGTTCACTTTTTGTGCACTCTAAAGAACGCTGCTAAGAACTTTTCGATCCCATGAGCAGATTTCCAGCCGTTCTTCGTAACAGGTACATAGAAAACGGCCGAAAACAAGCTCATTAGGCCTAACTATTGTCATGATACTAGATGCAGTCACAGCTGGATTGTACCAGGCTTGGCAGCTCATGTGATCACGTGTTAAGGCTCTCAGACCTGATACCACTTCTTATCTTTGTATTTGAGTTGCAACTGATGGGCGGCGTCTGCGAAAGCTTTGGCTCGAACGTTCATTTGTTCTGTTCTCACCTCCAGCTCCGACAACTTCTCTCCTCTTTCTATAAGAGCCTGAAATCAACCGGGAAAACTGGTTTCAATGTCTGCAAACCATTTCCAGTGCCATGTAACACAATATGTACATTCATCTACGCGTAAGAGTTTTCATTCGTTTCAATTTGAAAACAATAGTACACTCTCCTTTTTCGATCGCTGGTTACGGTTAGTGTGTGAACAGAAAGCTGAACTGCATGAAAAGATCATCCTTTTCCCTCCACTTTCCCGTGCTTACCTAGAATGCAAACCACCTATGGTAGGGTTTGTAAAAACTCCTCCGATTAAGAAAGCAACTTCGACAGTTTACTTGTGAGCCGATGGCCTAGCCGTATTTTAAACCAAACCAAAAAAATCCCCGTTTTCAAATAAAAACGATCTAAACTAAATACGGATACATGAGGACAGAACCTCAGATTCTATAGGCCTTCTTCGGCCAAAGTTACGTGTAGTTAGAGTCAATAATCAAATGTACCATACAATTATTACTGAGTTAAAGCTTTTGTTGCTGCGTTGGTACTTCCTTTAAGAACAAGGGATAAATTCAGCAGGTGTTAAATTCAGCTTCGGATATAGACCCCCATCATCGCTCCAGGCCACTGGAAGTGAGCTCTCTCACTCGAACGCCCCCGAGGACCCGGAGAAATAATAGGGAACTAAGGCCCGGTTCATACGTCGAACTTTACATGAGCCGAACCTAATACCTATTAAGGTCGACCCAAATAATTAATTTCGGCAGTTGATTCAGATGTCGAACCTAACTGAAGTCGAACTTAATTCAAGCTAAAGTGAGAAAGTAGATTTTCGTGGTCAGCGGCTGTTATTTTTACTCAACAAGATTTAAAATGGCGGGAAAGATGAATTCTGACATGGAAGAACTTGTTTGGTAAAATAATAAAGCACGGCTCCTACTGGTCAAGATAGGAAGAATATGACCTTCAAAGCTAATTTGGTCTTACGAGTACGTCTTTCAAAGATCTCCCTTTTCTGTACGAAAGTAAGGAAGGGTCTTTGAAGATCTCCCTTTAGCAGAGGCAGATTTTCTATCAAGTGTCATTTACCAGGAGCCATAATCAGGGATGGAGACCGTAACGAGATGCCATTTTGACTTGTGGGCCTGTCCCCATGTGTTGTACCAAAAAAATCTAATGTTAGAAAAAAAATGCGCCATACGCGCGCGCGCGCACGCGTGTAAACGGCAAGAATCGCGCGTGGAGAAATTGAAATTTTTTTTTCTACCCGTTCAAAATGGCGTCCAAATTTTTAAAATTCTGCCAGGGAATATCTCCACAGTGCCCACATTTAAGGAATAAGACTCTCACAAAGAAAAGGTAACAATTGAAAGAAGACGGGAAAAGTTGGAATAGGCGGCCTATTGATCACTTGACTCTCACAGTAAAGTCAAAAAGGCGCCAAAACGGTGGCGCTGCGTGCGTTGCTACTGTTGAATGAATGAAAAAAGCTTACACTTTACGGACATGTACTCAGACAGGCAAGGACTTTTTTATCTTAGGTGAATTTTTTCTCAGCTGCTTTCCGTGTCACATATAAGGTAGTAGCCCCACGCAAATATGCGTGTATTCACGCGGGTATATGACGTGGGGGGGGGCGATTTTTTCTAAAAATAGATATTTTTGGTACAACTCATGGGTACCCATCCCTGATTATGGCTCCTGTATTTACTCGTCTGAATTGTTTTAGGTTAGGCACAGAAGGGCGATATTCCATAACAAACCTCAAAATGTTTTTACGGGTTTTTAGTTTGTTTTGTAGTGCCGACATTCTTTCGCGGAGGTTGACTTCTGAAAGAGTTTTATTATAAGGTTATCGAGGTAACCTCTGTTGCGTAATCTCTGTTTGAATAGAGTAATGTTTTCTTCAAATGTTGTTTTTGAAGATTTTGTTCTGAGAAGTCTTGACGCTTTGCCTTTGATATAGCCTGTATTGGAAAGTTTCTGTCGGTTTGAAGTGCGTGTGCACTTCAAGAATAGATTCTTTTTTTTTTTAATCTTTCGCATCTCAGACAAGTATATTCAGTTGTTTCGAAACAAGAAGAACAAGCACATTCCTCTTTTCCCGCCATCTTGTTCAGAATGAAGTCCTTTGCGCATGCCAAGCCGATGGAACGCGCAGACCTCTGGGATAGATATAATTTATGTAATTTATACGTAACGTATGCATTTGGTTCGGCACATGAAAAGTTCGACGTCTGAATCGAAGTCGAACTTTTGCCGTTCTATTCGACTGGCGCAGTCGAATAGAACGGCGGGTCGACCCAAATACAAATCTGTCGATCCTAACTGATTCATACGTCGATCTTTACATGCGCCGAACCAAATTATTAGGTTCGGCTCATGTAAAGTTCGACGTATGAACCGGGCCTAAAGCAACGACAACTGCGACGGCTACGGGAAGAACACAAAACAAAAGGCTTAATGACCAAATCGCTCTGCACGTGCGTTTTGCATTTTGATACATTTCTTTGTCGTCCTCTGCAAAACAACACCGTGATATAACCAAATTCAAGGTTTTGTGAAGAATGTGAGCACACGACGGTAAATTTTTCATCCTCTTTCTTAACTTGAACGCCACGCCTACCAATTTGGTTCCTGGGTAGTTCACCGTTTCTGTAGAAGTTGAATGAGTTTAAATAACCGACAAGAAGCACAAATGCAATAGTGTTATATTTTCAAGTGACGTTTTCGTTGTCTAAGCGACTGTAATCGAAGGCTACAGTTAATCTCACCTGTTTGTTCCTGGCCACAACTCCAGCCAACCCACTCGACGTTTCCTGTAGTTTCTCCATTCCAGGTCCATTGAATCGATCTGTCAGGCTGCGAGACGCATTCCCGCTTTCTGTGCCGACTGAGAGGGTTAGAAAGTGATGAGGAAAGAAATTATTACCAGTTGACAATCAGCATGATCACGGTTTTATTTCACTTCAATTCAGTATGTGAGTTGAAAGACGCTTTAGGATGAATTAAGATGAATTAGCTTCAACTGTACATTAACTACCTTTTATTGCACTTTTTACTAGACTACCAGCACTATCCTTTTTTCACAGAGATAGTATGGATGTGGTAAGGCCACTGAAACACGCGAGAGAGCGCGCGAGAATCCCCTGCTGCCTCGTGTCTCCTCGCGAGACTGAGCGATTTTTGCCATCGCTCAGAGAAACAAAAGATTACTCTTAATATAGTTTTTGGCTATCAAAGAAATTTGCAATGTTAGCATCATTTTAATACTGCTTTGCGAAAAAGAAATCTGTAAATAAACAATTATAAAAAGACCAGAAAAAACGACAGAAACAAAACAGCGAAACATATAACAATAAACGAGGGTTTTAAAGCGTTGTCGTTTGCTCGTCAACTGATACTTACAGAGTTGTTCCCTATCAAGTGGTGATACAGCAGAGCTGAACAAGCTGCTAAAGAAGCCTTTACTTGGTGGTTCAGGGGTCTCCACAGCTCGGAATAATGAGCCTTGGTTTTCTGTTAGCATTCTAAAATAGAGCAGCAAATACAAGTTAAATGTGATGCATCACTGAAACAAAAGGAAATAAAATGTGTTCAACTACAACGAACAAAGTAACATTTTGCTATAGAAGAAAAATGCCGAATAAGTGATGATGAGCAATAAAAGCAACGCGAATGTCAAGATCAGAGAAGATATAGAGATAGGATGAAAATATTTACAGTGTTACCTTATTTTCAGGCAAGAGGAAATTGAGCAGAGGTATAAGTAACTGGCTAAAACGGCGTTTGAGAAACTTACTCGACACTAACCCATGAATTGAACCAGAGGGAATTTTTCTATCATAGTTTTTATATCACATCAGTTTTTATATAAAAATAACAGGAAAGGAGGATTTTCTGAAGTACGAGGGCACGCATATTTTTTTCTTCCGCGACTTTGTTTAAACAACAGAGGTTTTTATACTTGCTACAAGCTAAGAATTCCAACTTACCCTGGCCTGACAAACATTGAGAGTCTTTGGATTTCAAAAGGTGAGCACAATATCAAGGCTTGGGCATCTTCAGAAAACACCAAGGTTTTGAGAAATCTACGAAAAAGAACAACACCTTCAACTATGAGAAGGAGGTATGACGACACACCAGAAGTGAGAAGAGAACACTCTATTCTATCACGTGCCTTAACCACTCCTGTGACACATCATTTCTAACCTGTATTCCTTCAACAGGAATGAGCATTCCACGTCCATCAGCGGTGACAGGTTTGGTAGGCTTAGTGCAAGAACTTTTCCATTACTATTGAGACACAATAAGCAGCTGCTCCCTGCAAAAGAAACAAAAGTAACTAGTTACACAGATAAGACATAAACAAGTGTGAAATAGCCTGCGTAGTTGGCGGTATTGTCTGCGCGCGAAGGTAAGTTTTGGCGGCAAAGCTGCCACGAGTGGCGTAAGCCGCGGGAAAACAAATCACCTCTTCCCCATTCCTCTCGCGGCTTCGCTGCTCGTTCGCTCAACTTTTGCCTTCACCCAACATCCTACACACTCCTTTCCTTTGAAGGAGTTCAAAGAATATCCACGCCTTGCCTCTAGTTCTACAACGGTTCTTTGGACAAGCACAATACCCTCTTCACCTCGAGGGTGTACTGTGAGGCCCACAACTCAGGTAAAAAGGCCAGGAGATTTCACAGCAAGCTGTGCGGAATATTAGGTACTGGCGGTGCGGCAAGAGCAGGTTTATCGTTCTCACTGTCATACTAAACACCTGCTAAAAATCACTTGATTTTACCTTGAACAACAACAGCTGACGCCTTGAGTAACACAGCCGAGTCATCAGCAATATTTGCTTCCGAGAAGCTCTTTGGATGTGAGTGAGATGTGGGTAAAGTATATACCTGAGAATTGAACCAAAAATAGGATCAGACCTGGAATGTACCTTAATGTTATTTTACCCTCATCTTCATGTAAAGGCGCACTCTAAACTGTAAAATTCTGCAGTGAGTTCCTGCTCAAATGTTTCATGAGACTCACGAGAGTTTTCTCCCGTTTGGCTCCGGCTTGAGAGTCGTGAAAGAGTTTAGCGGGTTCGCAGCTGCCGTAAATCTGCAGCTCACGCTGAGCTTTTGTAAACTATCGCGCTCATTTGGCCCAAGCACTGAGAGTTCAAAACTCTGAATGCAAATCTCATGACAGCGCCTCTCGAAAAAACTCTCATCCTCGTTTGGCCCAGGTTTTAGATGAAGAAATTAACTATTCTTGAATCTTCTGTTACAACTGACCTTTGCTTCTCTTTCTGTACAGATAACAACAAAGTGTCTGTCTAGTATCTCTCTTGACAATATGGAGTTTCCTGAAAAACAAAAAAACAAAAATTCAGAGAGCTTGTCTGACCACAGCTTCTTAAGTTTGAAATGAAAAACGTGATGTGGCCATCGGGGCTTCGTGTTAAGTTACTGTACAATTAATAATAAAAATATTCCACGAGCGCGTGTTTGATACAAGATCAAACATAGCCAACAAAGTGCGTAGCGCCTCACTTAAAGCTAAGTGAGTAGCTTAAGAAAAAATCTATTGACAAATACTTTGTTTTCTCATGCCATTGGATTAACGTTTGCGTAACCTCTCCTCATTTCTCAAACATCAGAACCATAGGAAAGTAACTCTTGCAGGCCCCCTTAAAGAGAACCTCCGCTTGGCCCAGCCACTTAGCTCGATTAGCTTGCTATTTCTAAGTGGCTGAGCTCTCTTCCTTAGTAATTTTTTAACACTATATAATTTCTGGGCACGAATAAAGATTGTTGTTGTTGCTGTTGTGACATAAGCCAACCTGTGGCTTAAACATATATACCTTAACCTGACAAAGCCAAAGAAAATCCTTTTTTCAACAGTAGTTGAGTTGCACAATCGTCCTTAATACTCACTCTTATTCTGCTGTGAATCTTTCTCCTTCCAAAACTGAAATGGTGAAGGGAAGAGATGCCCCTGGCCATCTAGGATTGCCATGCTTAGAATGACCCCAGCTTTAGGCTGGAATAATGTCCCTGTAATACAGTAAGAGCTGGTTTAAGCCTTTAAAGTATAACTCAGTGTGGAAAGGTAGGGTTCGTCCTGTTTACCGGTATGGAACAAATAGAATTTATGCCATTTAAACAAGATCTTATGTAAGGGTCGCTACTGCAGTACCATTAAGGGGGGAATTTCTGTCCTTGCCTAAACATTATCAGTAGTACAACATACACAAGATGAAGTTGAACTTTTCAATTATGTTGACTTATCACCAAAAAACCCTTGTGCAAATGCTTTTACATCTTTTGTATCAGGGCCCCTTTTAAAGGGGTCTAAAGATACGAAACAACATCCTAATACCCTCCAGAGGTACCTTTTCAAAAATTTAGCTTGACTTCCAGATAGTCTGAGATCCTCCACTCTTTTTTTTTTTTTTTTTTTTTCATTTATTTATTACAGTTCATGGCACATAAACAAGGAAAAATAAATATAAATAAATTAAAAAAAAAAAAACCAGGCCATTGCAGGTATGCAAAAGAGTCAAAGTCATCATGCATGGCAAACCGCCACAAACAACTAATTACAAATGTACTAAGAATATTATATGAACACAAACAAAAAGGTTAAAAATTCAAAAATAATATCAAAACCGAAAATAGCGATGTGGGATACGATTAACTAAATGAGAAGACTACCAACCCAAGAATTTCCTTACATTTTGTTTAAATGGGAGGAGAATGGCTGACAAATAAAAAGGAGGCGACTGGCTGACACTGAATGGACCATCTGTGAAACACGCTAATGCAAACTGCCTTGAATGATATGACTGGGTTACCTGTTGTTATAGTCAGCACAGGCTGCGATTCTCTTTGTTCTCTGACAGGCAGGTTAAGCACCACAACAAATACATTTCCAAGGGCCGTTCCTACCCACAGACATGGGCTGATCAAGTTGTCTGTAAACATACAAGGCTTAAATCACTTACCGAAGAGTTAGTGCAGAACACTAAATGGGACACTATCCCGTTTGAATTGGAATTTGGAAATGTTGGCTTTTGAGGAGAGGGGAAAACAAAAATACTTGGAGAGAAAGCAAGGACGAGAAAAAACAACAACCTCAACCCACATGACGCCAAGTCTGAGGATCTAACTCTGGCCACATTGGTGGGACACGAAGGCTCTCACCACTGCGCCATCCCTGTTCCCCCAATACATCTCTAATGGAGGATGGTTGTCAAAAGGTTTTTGCCTAAAACACAAAATCTTCCTCCACTGACATTATCAAGCTCTCTAACTACAATGTCTGCAAGTGTACATCTGGTTAACCTTGTGGACCCAGAGTGCCAAGAGGGTCCACTATCATTCCTGGTGCTCTATGTGATATTTGAGGTATTTATTCAGTCAGTGACACAGGCATACTCAGAAAAAGGAAATCGAGTTCTCTCAACAGGAGTTGAACCTATGACCTTCCGATTACTAGTGCGGATGCTTTACCACTGAGCTACAGGAGACTCATCCACATTCAATTCCTAGCTGTATGCAGGGTGTTTGTCACATGAACCTAGTTTAATGGTTGACCGTACATACCATTCTTTTTAGTGAAGGTGCATGCAAACTGGGCACAGCTGATACTGTCAGGAGGGCCACCATCCAGGTTTAATCCACTTATTGTTCTCTGCCGTGTACCATCTACAACTTCATTACCATCCTGTGGTTCACTAAATTTATTACTGAGTCTTCTCACTGGAGGAGGTGGACGAGGTGGCCGGCTCTTCCTCTTTTCAGATTTTGAGCTAAGATCAATGTGGAATTCCCCTCCTGTGCCGTCAGCATTAATGTTAAATGTCACAGGGGTTCCAGGTACTACTGGAGTCATAGCTGTTGGTGTCACTGGTGATTCTGACACAGCTGTAAAAATTATTACAAAAAAATTTAACGTGAGTGGACAAGGTAACAACTACCTTGAATATGGTTTACATAATTATTATACACTCACCATTCTCAAGCATTATTCAAGGAATTGTTTTTCATGGATGAAAGCATATGGATGTACATGTTATTTAAGAGCAGAGATGAGACACCCATACACTGATGAGATCAAATTTAAGGTGAGTTTGCATTCTGTTGCATTTCAGAGTGAAAGACACGTGTAAAATTGTATTTATTTGGTCTGGCCCACCTTTGAAAATGGAAGCCTCTTTTGATCACTAAGTGATTACGTGTGGTGCAACACATTGAACCAAGAGATGAAAAAAAAAATACAATTTACAGTAACTAGTATGTAACAATTATTATCTTTCTCTTTGTCACCTCCTTGAAGTCATACAAGTGTTTTAATTAGCCTTGAAACCCTTACCACACATGTCCTGTGCTGATAACACTGCGATGAGTTTCTTTTGAACTATATCAACCAGAGCAAGACAAGGACCATTGCTGATGGAGATGCTGCATTAAAGAAAACAACAGGCTTGCAAACAAATGTTTATCACAGCAGCTTCATCAACAATTCCACAAAAATGAGTTGTAAATGAGCTCATTGAGCCAAAGAAGTGTGTTTGTGTGTATGGAATCTGTTTGAGCAGAACCAAGTGCTCATGTATTGTAAGGTTTGAGTACAGAGTCTGCTAAAGTCCAAGTATCATGGGGTTTTAGGTATCTTTTGTTAAAAATGATGAAATAAGACCTTCAATCAGCTGCCAAATAATTCAAGAATGACGAGAGGAAAGAAATCAACTCAATTCTTGAAAGGAACAACTCGTGATCTGTTCTAGCGCATCAGTTTGGAAACAAAAATGTGAGAACTTGAAAAACATTAGTCTGACATTTTTCAAGTTTCAATCCATACTGCCTACTCTGTCTCTGGCCAGAGGCACTAATCGACAGTTTTAATGAACTGCGGTGATAATTTATAACAAAGTTGACAATTATTTCTTTGTTTCTGCTGAAAGACAAACATTTTTGGGTTTTGAAATGACAGCAAATTTGCATGATACAGACTTTTACCGTGCCTTTCAATAGCATACAGACTCTGACCTTCAAAACCCAACTAACGATTTCTACTGCTGTCAATCATAACTACAGCGACAACTGACTGACCACAAAAATACAGAAACCGACAAAGTGGATCAAAATCCGCCAACCATAGCACAAGAACATGACTTTTAGACCCTGTTGAGCCAAACGTTATTTTTTTCTAAGAGGTCTACTGTAGTGATTGACAGCAGTGAAAAGCGTAACAGTTCGTTGAATCCTGCATGTTATTGAAAGGTGCAGTAACATTTGCACCTCATTTCAAAGAGAATGACTTCAACTTACACTCCAAATTCTGAGCTCACTGCCAAATTGCTAACAGGAATGACTTCAGATCCTGCTGATGAAGTTATACAGCAGACTGTGGGCTGAAATCCTGGTGGCCTCTTGTACAAACCAGTTTTACAGGTTAGAACAGGACAGGAAACGGGCATGGAGGCTGAGCTAGGGCTTAGTACCAGACCCTCTCCTTTGTCTTCAGTTGGGCTTGCAACTTCAGAAGCAGAGTCTGGTGACAAGTCTGGACTAAGGTCAAACAGCATGTTGATGTCAAGTTGCTGCAAGCAAAATAAAATAATATTTAACACCATTAGTCTTTTAAAACAAACTGGCCTGGAGAACACACATATATGTTTAAGCCCCATTCATGTATGCATCACATTTATTGGTAGCTTCTGTACTCAATATTTGGTTTGGAGGACCATAACTAAAGAAAACCAAGGCACTCTTGATTGTTGCCATGTAAATAGCAACTTATTTCACCGGTCTGCAGCAAACCTCACAAGTTATGTGTGTCGAGACTATAAGTTGGTCTGAGCCCCCTCATTTTGAATAAAAAAATATTCATTGTGCATAACAAAAGCCATGAACACCAAAAATAAAGATAAACGTTCCATCATGTTATTATGGGGCTTTAAAGCGCATTTTCATGGACTAATTCTGAAAAAAAAAAAAAAAAAAAACAATAAACAAAACCCACAACCTTCTTTTGACACTAAAGCGTGTCACATGCATTGGCCAGCCCATAAGAAGCCCATCCCCTTCAACGTAGTGACCACCGCCACTAACAAGTAGTTATTGGCTTGAAACATTTGTGAGGTCATAATTAACTTTTATGGGAACTAGGCAATAAAAAATGTAGCCCAAAAAAATGCTGGTCCATTTCAAACTATCATATATCTTTTTTGTCTATCAAATAGCATGGGGAAATCAATCAAATGCTAACCCATGATTAAAGGCTACCCGAGGTTTTATCTTGCTCATTAAAAATGTTTTTAAAGCTAACAGTAAAGGACAGACAAAAATCCTGTTCAATAATCTTTATTGATTGGTACATAATTAAACTTGCATCAAAGTTCATGTTAATCCAGGATTAGGTTACCGGTAACCAGGCTTTGTGCAACTAGCCCTGTCATTCTTAACTTGTATGTCTATCAGATTTAATCAAGAAATGTTTACAGTAACATGTTTTTAAGAAGGCATACAGACAAATTTCCACTTACCACAAGTTCTAATGTTTCTTCTACTGTGCTAAACTGGTACACTATTACATGACTAGTTCCAGCCACCAAAAGTGTCCGACTTCGCACACAAAGCTCTATCATGTTCACAGCATAGCAGTCAATGTCCACTATAGATGGCGGGGAATTCTCACTGCTTGTTCCACTACTGCCTTCAGACTGAGCTTCTTTGCCATTTGTTTCAATGTTCTCACTTGGGTTTGCATTCTTCTCAAAAACTTTGCTTGTTGACAGTTTGTAGAGACATGTTAAAACAGCTAAAAAAAGAAAGAGAATTTTAAGTCAGCATGCACATAAATCTTTGCCACTGAGCTTTTCCTGTTTCACATGTCCCCTTTGTTTATCTTCAAAAACTTAACCACAAAGTAAGCTAATTAACAGTTTTAATGTTTCAGGCCATTACTGTGACAACATGCAGAGTTTTTATTGATGCCTCTCCTGAACATCCAGCTTACCGTTATATCATTTGGCTGGTTGCACAGTAAAGTTCAATTTGAGTTATTTATTTAAAAAATGTCTGGGCACCATTTTTGCTGGTTATTTGAAAGATTTACAAGGGCCATCATCTTTCAGGTGGAATTTATTAGATTTGCAGATAACTGTGTGAATTTATCCAGGGATGAGGAAACAAAATACTAAAAGATGAAATAGAGTAAAAATAAGTCATTCAGGTGTACACAAAAATAAAAATTTAATCCACGAAGACAGAAATGCCAGTCATCATTTTTTATCACCAACACAATATACAGAACAGACTGTTCAAGGTATCAAAGATTTCCCTGAATGCTGGGAAATTGAAAGTTTTAGTGACCACAATAATATAATATATACAGGCAAAAACTAACGAAAGAAAAGTCCTACGTTTCGGCGACATCTTAGCGCCATTGTCAAGGGAAACTAAAATTAAATATGCGATTGCAAGAGTACTGAGAGTTCAGAGTCACTTATTTGCATAAGTTAGACAAAGACCTTAGCGCAAATAGAGTCTGATTGCACATTTAAACATGGTCGTAATTGTTTAATGAGTAACATCTCATTAATGAGACAATCAAACTTGTTCTGGCATTTTTTCAACACCTTGAAACAATTGCGAAGGTCATCTGGAATCCTGCCTGCGTGTCTATTGTCATAGTGTTTGCGCACTGACGAGGTCTTGCTTCTATGTCCATCAACGCATACGAACAGATGGCCACGGGTGTATCCGACATAACCAGCATCGCACTGGTCACACTTGAAGTTATACACAACGCATTGTTGATCAATGAGCTGAGGCTTAGGTTCGCTTGTCGGGAACTCCTGGGTGATCTTGCGGCTCGTAAACACTGGTTGGACAATAGTCTGGAGCTTCACACTGAGATCTTTTAACTGTGTCTTCACGATATCAGCAGACTCCTGGTCTTTAAAGGGTATGACGACCCGAGTAGTGTTTTCTGTCGTAGATTTGGACAGTAATGGAGGCTGGTCGGCGACCTTTAGATTTAGAAAGGTTTTAACAGTGGAGTCCACAAGGTGCTTGGGATACTTCAATTTAGAGAACACGGACTTCAGGCGTTCGCACTCCTCAGTGAAGTAGGACCATGACGAAGACAGGCGATATGCACGGTCAAGCATAGTTGTCAATAGGCCGCGCTTGTACCTATTATCAACATGACTGTGGTAATGGAGAAGCAGACCACTGTTTGTTGGCTTCACGAACACTTTAGTTTCAATACGGGGCGCCCGGTTTAGAAGTTGAATACCAAGGAAGGGGAGCATTCCATCATTTTCTACCTCCATAGTGAACTTGATGGCGGGGTGGGCGTGGTTGAGGGTGTTGAGAAAGTCCCTAGCTGTAGACAAATCGGGCATCACGGTGAGTGTGTCATCAACACTCGACCATGTTTAAATGTGCAATCAGACTCTATTGGCGCTAAGGTCTTTGTCTAACTTATGCAAATAAGTGACTCTGAACTCTCAGTACTCTTGCAATCGCATATTTAATTTTAGTTTCCCTTGACAATGGCGCTAAGATGTCGCCGAAACGTAGGACTTTTCTTTCGTTAGTTTTTGCCTGTATATGTTTATCTAAATCATTGTTGATTAGAATTCTCAAACGCGATGATCAACTACACTTGTTCCGGAGTCTCGAAAAGTGTAGCAAGAAGCAGATTAATTGCGATTGTTCAATCGAGTTTCTTAGACTCTGCCAAAGTTTCAACCTTACACCAACATTCGCTAGGGTTGACAAAGACAAGACATCAAAGTGGAAAAAGTCCTCTGAATCCTATAGCAAAAATGTTCTTGCTGAGGAGCTCCGTGCCAAGATCAAACAGAGTGAAGCCCTCAGAAGTGAGATCAACTCCATCTACTCTAATATCCGCCAAGCCTGTAGTCTGTTTCGGTACACTTGCGTTCTTCACATTATCAGCGGTCTTCGAAAGGACTACTACCACGAAGTCATGTCTGTGCACACTCGCAAGATCTCAAGGTTACTTAACACAGAAGTCGATGTCGACGAGCATATCACAAACATCTCCTCACATGAGCTCAGTTTCTTTCAGAAACTGGTTCTCTGTCGAGGCCTAAAGTTCGCCATACCCCAGCGTATCTCAAACGTTGAGATTAAGGCGAGCTTTGAGAAGGCCTACTGGAACTTGGAACGGCATCTAAACAGTGAGAACTCTAAGGAACTGGCTGCCGCCACATTAAGATCTGTAGCTCTTAACTACATCAACCGTAAAGGTCTGAGTCCTCCTAAACAGCTTCTGTCAGCCATTAAACAACTAAAACGCCGTGATGATATCGTCATAACAAAACCAGACAAAGGCTCAGGCGTCGTTGTAATGGATAAATCGGAATATATACATCTACTATCCGAAGCTTCTGTCAACGACACCAGCAAATTTCGTCCCATTCCTTCTGAACGACAAAAAACCCGAGGCAGACCACCCAAACACTATCATCCGCTTTTAGCAAAGGAGACTCTTGTACAATCTACCATCACTAGGATCCTTCCCCACGCTGTGGCCCAGTCTCTTCGTCCGACCGGTTCTAGACTGGCACACCTGTACGGGTTACCGAAAACACACAAGGAGAAATTAGCCATGCGACCAATCCTATCAGCAACCAATACGTATAATTATGCCCTGGCGAAATGGTTGGACAACATGCTCAAGCCGTTGTCGTTAAATCAGCACACAGTCACGGATATTTTCGACTTTGTGAATGAGCTACCACGAGACCTCAACATAACACCTGGTGATTTACTTGTGTCCTATGATGTGTCCTCTTTGTTCACGAATGTACCTTTGGATGAAACCATTAAGATTCTCGCAGACAGAGCCTTTAGAAACAACTGGTTTAATTCTGAGTACAATTTGAACATCTCGAAGCAGGACCTTATTGATCTTTTGGGTGTGGCCACCAAGGGACAGCTTTTCCAATTTAATGGTTCCCTGTATGAACAGATCGACGGTGTAGCGATGGGATCCCCTCTTAGGCCCTTGCTAGCCAATGTATTCATGTCGTCTATTGAAGAGAAATTAGATGTGGAGGGTAAGCTGCCACCTTATTATCGTCGATATGTTGATGACACACTCACCGTGATGCCCGGTTTGTCTACAGCTAGGGACTTTCTCAACACCCTCAACCACGCCCACCCCGCCATCAAGTTCACTATGGAGGTAGAAAATGATGGAATGCTCCCCTTCCTTGGTATTCAACTTCTAAACCGGGCGCCCCGTATTGAAACTAAAGTGTTCATGAAGCCAACAAACAGTGGTCTGCTTCTCCATTACCACAGTCATGTTGATAATAGGTACAAGCGCGGCCTATTGACAACTATGCTTGACCGTGCATATCGCCTGTCTTCGTCATGGTCCTACTTCACTGAGGAGTGCGAACGCCTGAAGTCCGTGTTCTCTAAATTGAAGTATCCCAAGCACCTTGTGGACTCCACTGTTAAAACCTTTCTAAATCTAAAGGTCGCCGACCAGCCTCCATTACTGTCCAAATCTACGACAGAAAACACTACTCGGGTCGTCATACCCTTTAAAGACCAGGAGTCTGCTGATATCGTGAAGACACAGTTAAAAGATCTCAGTGTGAAGCTCCAGACTATTGTCCAACCAGTGTTTACGAGCCGCAAGATCACCCAGGAGTTCCCGACAAGCGAACCTAAGCCTCAGCTCATTGATCAACAATGCGTTGTGTATAACTTCAAGTGTGACCAGTGCGATGCTGGTTATGTCGGATACACCCGTGGCCATCTGTTCGTATGCGTTGATGGACATAGAAGCAAGACCTCGTCAGTGCGCAAACACTATGACAATAGACACGCAGGCAGGATTCCAGATGACCTTCGCAATTGTTTCAAGGTGTTGAAAAAATGCCAGAACAAGTTTGATTGTCTCATTAATGAGATGTTACTCATTAAACAATTACGACCATGTTTAAATGTGCAATCAGACTCTATTTGCGCTAAGGTCTTTGTCTAACTTATGCAAATAAGTGACTCTGAACTCTCAGTACTCTTGCAATCGCATATTTAATTTTAGTTTCCCTTGACAATGGCGCTAAGATGTCGCCGAAACGTAGGACTTTTCTTTCGTTAGTTTTTGCCTGTATATGTTTATCTAAATCATTGTTGATTAATAATATAATAATAATAATAATAAAAGTCTTTATTTCCTCACAAGATAAAAAATACATATCTCATAATATAGGAAAGGTGAATGACAGGCAGGGTGGGGGTATCACACAACCCTTTAGTTAGGTGATCTTCCTTGTGGCCATTAGTTTACAGGCTGTCTATGAACATTTGTGTGTGTGTTTTCTCTCTCACAAATACATGGCACACAGGCTCTGTTGTAACAATGGATCTGAATTTATCTAGTCTTACCTGACGAGGCTGCCCAGAACTTCACTGACCCATCAGAATGACTGAAAAACAAACAAACAAAAAAACATTAGATTACTAAGTCTTATCTTACACGTAAGTTCTTATGCTCATGACAAACAGAATACTGATTAATTTAACAGTCAATCTATATCATGTGTGACTAATAGTTTTAAAATTTGAACAGAGTTTTGAAGTTCACATGTCAGTTTTGGACATCGCCAGCAAGATTTCCAAGATTTGTGGCTTTAAATTGATGGATTTTAGAACATTCTCAAAAGTTATTGAAAGTTTAGGAGGGGGGGAGGGGGTTGCTTTTTAAAAGGTCCCTAAGGTAATTTCAAGTTTGAATTATAAGGTGAAATGTTGATGTAAAACTAACCCCATTCAATAAATTTTTAAAATCAAATATTTTGAAATTAAAATGGGAACTTTTACTTTGTAAACAAGGTTCAAATAAATGAACATCTTTGCAAAAGCGAATGCAATTTTTTGATAGGGACACACAGACAGACTTCTTTAGCAATACTTTATTTGTCAGATTTGCTATTAATGCCAGTTCAAAGTTCATACATATGATCATATATTTTAAATTGGATAACTGCAGGCTGGTAAAGCCCTTAACTCTAGAATAAACCCTAATAAAGAAATACTTACCCAGTGACTATGAGTTCTGTGGTGGCATTCTGTTGTGGTTCCGCAACAATTCCTCCTACTATTGGCCATGGCTTTACAAAAGAATTCAAATAAACATGTCAAGATTTATAAACAGTACATGTCTACAAGCTTTAAGCAGAAAGCAAAACATGAGCAAAAATTGGGAGGATGTGCTCACAAACTGGCTGCACGGTACGGAAACCTACTTCACATGTTACCCATCAACTCCTTCCTGTAAAATGACTAATCAAAAATGCATGAATTGTAAAAAGCACAGCTTGTCAGTTTAAATTTGGGGGATTTTCAGCGACAGTTGACAGTAATGGAATTGAAATTTAAACAGCAGAACTGGAGTCCAGTACACACTGTTATGCCATTTCCTATAACATTTTTTGGGGGTGAAAGAATCAGACATCACTTGCCAAACATCTAATATAAAGAATGATAATTATTATTATGCCAGACTTTCAGCCACTAAAGAAACCCAGAACACAGCATTGTAACAAAGGATCCTTGTCATTATTATAAAATAGTTATCGCATACATGTAACAAGAAGACACTTCCTTTCTCAAGAACACACCTGGGGTGAACTGTTTTCCCTCTGTAAATGTCTCTTTCTTATGCGACTACCAGTTGCAGCACTCAGTGCCTTTACAAAATCCCTTGGACAGTCACTACAAAACTGTGTGCATGTCACTGGAGACTCATGAATGTTAAATGTGTAGGGAACTTCAAATGCCGTTGACCTGTTAAGATAACACGAACATCACAAAGTAAATGGCAATTATTTATAATTACCATCAGGAGGTAAATCTTGAACACAAAGCTGTCATTTCCTCTAAATATAATACAGCTATGAGCCATTATCGTTTCTTTAAAATTCTACCAGGTAGTTTGGGAATTAAGCAACTTGCTTGAACCTTGTGGACCAGGTATGGTCACTTTTCTCTTAAATTGTTTGTTTGTTTTCCAAATACAAAATTCAAAATATTGGTTAGGGGGTGGGGGTCAGGAGGGTAGTAAACTGCAAGAACATAAGGTATACTTTCATTTACAACTTGACAGATGATAGAGAGCGGGAGAAAAAGGATCAGAATCACCTCTTTTGTGTTATAATTTGAACATTTTATAATGCCCGTGCTTATTAACATATTTGAAATTAATGCAACTAAATTATGTGTTTTCAATGGAAAAACTGTCAGCTCAGAATACAGGATATAAATACAATAAAGAATGCTAAATAATTTCCCTAATTAAATGAATTAATTAAATGCAAGTTTTAAGGAGTCAAATAATGATAGGGGAGATTGCACACTTTTTCTGTCAAAGCCCTTTTGCATCAAAGTTGTTAAAAGGTAAAAGGTGGTTAAATTTGCTGTGTCAGTGGGGAGTGGAAATGAATGTTTGGTTTATCAACAAAGTTGACAACGTAACTTGACACCGTAAAGAGATTCGAGCGCTGACATTTCAAGTATTATCCCTTTGTCATCGGGAATCCAATTAAAAAATACACTGCAAATAACAACTGTAACTTACTTTGCAGAGGAAGAAAGCAAGTCAAACACCAGAAGCTTGTGTGGTGTTAATACTGCAACAGCTCTTGGGTCTTGTACATCTGTGATGAAAGATGGAAAAGGTATAATTATCTTCCAACGGACACAGGCTACAAGTATTGAGCAATTGGAAAACCAAGAGACTAATGGAAGCCAACTACAATGTAGCCAGTCAGACTAGTAAAATTCAGTCTTGGCTAGCAGGTCTTGTGCCTTCACTACCTTTTTAGCCTAGTGGAAATTGTGAAGCACTGGAGTACATGTACATGTACCATTTTTAGGTTTTGACTGAAAAATCTTACTTACAGTATTTGGATTAAAAAGTAAAAAATATATATATATATATATATATATATATATAATAGTAAAAAATGTGATCATAGAAAACAGCACCTCCCCCCTGCCCCTAGTCTGGCCAGTGGAAATTTGCTTTTGGCCAGTGAAATCAAACCTGTAACGTCTAGCCACTGGGCTAGTAAGCTGAAAAGTTAATCTCAAGCCTTGTAAGGGTAAATACACCTTTTCAAAAGTACATTCTTGACTAGTAACAGTCCTTACCTTCTCCCCATGGTGTAGATGTAATACATACAAAGTCCTTCACTGTATCTGTGCAAAGTACTCTCAACGAGCGACTGCCCTGCATTAATGTCAGCCCTTTCCTTTTACTGCTGCACGTCCCTCCCGAAAACAAGATAAATGGGTCACTGAAATTGAAGGACAAAAAACACTTTACTTAAGTGTCAATGTTTTTAGCGCAGAGCACTAATTGGGGACACTTTCCAAATCGAATTGGAATTTAGAAGTGTTGGTTAATCTACGGGGAAGACAAACCACTATTACAGTTTTCAAAATGACAAGAGAGATAATAGAATCGTGTATTAATATCTGAGAAGGGGAAGAGACGGTAATAATCTAAATGCAGGAATATACAATTGACCAGTGAAGAGGGGAAGGGGGGGATGGGGTGGGACGGTGAGAAAGAAAGGAAGGGAAATCCTGCAGTAGTATTCCCAAGGTGAGGAGAAGACTGAAGGAGAAATGGACACTGAAACAAAATTTTGCAATAAAACAGTACAAAAAGGTGGGAGCCACTGGAAAGAGGGAATTCAAGGTAACTGGGATCAAGAGTTATGTGATGCAGGAGGTTTAAGAGGTTTAAGAGGGTGCAAGAGGGATAAAAATGTTGCTTTGAGAATAGCAGTGTGAATAAGACACATACCCTGAACTAACAGCCAACCACTGAACCTTGTAAATTGGTTGACAAGGTCTTCCTTTATCTGATTTGGCTAAAAAAAAGTTCAGAAAAACATAAATGAATTCAAAAGTCTTTCAATACTGGTCCAGTAATTTAATACTGACATGTTTTTAATATTTTGTATACATACTGTAACAATACTTGTTATGTGTTGCCCTGTAATTTTGTACAATAATTGTACAAATTATTTGTCAGTAATAAAGTTCAAGTTTGCTTCTGTAGTCAGTTGTTTCACTCGCAAAGTGACATAATTTAATGTCTGTATGTCAAATATTGACACAGTAACGACAATGCTAACATGAAAGTCTACGGCCCTTCATAAGAAAACGAAATCCCTGTTCACATGGAAATAATACTAATTCCTGTGAGTTTTGCCACACTTTAATAAAGATATTCAGGGCATTCAAGGCAACTCAGAAATGGCGTACATCTCATTATGATTGCTACTTTTATATGCAGGCCTGCTGGACGACAACTGTAACATGTTTTATGAGGTTGAATGGCATTGAACCAAGTTAACCAACCACCAGCAGTTGTTTATGCAGCAGTCAGGCCCTGTATTAACACTCTCAATTGAAGGGGTGCCTGGTAGATAGCTCTAACTAAATTCTGATGGACTGCTAGATTCTCCTTCCAAATTACCTTGCATTTGCTTGTAAAGAAGGGGAGAATTTGATGTGAGATCAAGAGTCACTTAGGCCTGGTCCAGACGCTGTACTTCACATGAGCCAAATTGAATTTGAAATAAATAGACAGACTGAAATTAATTAATCCAGCATGTCCGAAGAAAATAATTGTGGATTTATAACAATTTACGCATCTCATTCAGCACATGTGAAGTACAGTGTCTGAATCAAAGCCAGTCCACAGCCATGATTCCCGGCTGAGCCAGGCTGGGAAAACAGCTTCAGGAGCCAATCTGAATTAGAATGGCCGTTCTGAATTGATTCAGACACTGTTAATGCATTGAATTCGATTCCAGGGCTGTCACTAAGATTTCAAGTTGCTGGATAAATACAACAAGAAGTGGGAGAATCAAACAGCTAGGAATTCCATGCACCACTTTCAATTGAAGGGCTCAGGGAATAACTGATCTATTAATCTTTTGAGACCACTTTTTGTTGTTTCAGCTCAGATTTGCCATAAAATTGGGAAAACTTGCCCATCATCATGCCTTTTTACTCCAATTGGGCTGCAACAAAAGTAAAAAAAAAAACAATTTGGGGCGACATTTCCTAAAGGAATTGAGGGTAACATGGAAAAATCTAGCAAATCTAAGCAAAAAGCAATCTAAAGAGCTGGCTACCTTTGCAGGTTTATTTTGGGAACTTATTTTTCACCACTGACTAAGTCATTGTGACAGGTGCCTGGGCATGTGGGAGCCATCACTGGGTAGTTGGGATTTGCTAGCAAAGGAGAATTCCACCCAGGTGGGGAATGGCTGGCCACAGTACAGGCCCTTGGATACCCCTAGACTGTTGGTTTAACAGAAAAAAAAAACATTCTTCTGATTCGAGAATACTCACTATGTGGGCTTAATGTCTCCACTGGTTTGTCACTGCTTTTTAAACTCCATACTGTTAAAGTGCCGTCAGTGTGAGAGCACATGAATTGTTTTCCATCATTTAACCAATGTGCTGAGACTACAGACTATTGAAAAAGAGAACATATGCATAAACATGATTTGACAGAGAATAATCTGACCAGTTCACAGCTATGTATCAAATCTCTTGCCTCTTTAATTGATCCAGTCTGTGATTAATTGATAAGGATATAATTAGTTTCAACTAGCCTGTACTGAAACTGTCCTTCTTACCTGTGAACACATACATCTCTGTTCTGCTGTTTTCCCTCTGAGGGACCAAACAACAACCATTCCGGATTCAAAACCTAAAAGCAACTGAACAAACAAACAAAAAAAAAAAGACATCATCACCAGTAGATAAACTTAACATTAGGAGACTATCTTCCCTAGAGGACTGGCAGGATTGAAAATTACATCAAAATTATATGTAAAATCGCACAAACTTCACACTTAAAAGTTAACTTGTAGTTTCCCTGATAAACTTAGATAAACTTAACATTAGGGGACTACATTCCCAAGAGGATTGGCAGGATTTAAAATTACATCAAAATTATATGTAAATTTTGAACAAACTTAACACGAAAAATTTAACTTGCAGTTTCCTTGAGAGAGTGTGGAGCATTCTATGAACATTGAATGATGTTTTTTTTTTGCTGATTCTCTCTCTGCTTTAAATCAAATTAATATTAATAACTGCCCCTACCTTATTAGGGTCGGCAGGATTTCCACTAATATGTACAACAGGACCTGGATGAGTTTTACATTTTCTAGGAAAAAAAACAGAAACATTTGTCATTCCTATCACAATGTGCAGTGTATAGCACATATTATAATTCACCAATAAATATTTTTCCAAGTCCAACAGGTTCAATTATTGATCAATTTCTTGGTTATGATTTCAAGTCCCATTCGGTGCAGAGAACAAACTTTTTTTTTTTCGCTTTTCAAAAGCTAAGCACTCTAAATGCTCTAGACATGAATTTACAAAAAAAAAAAAAAAAGATAAATAAAATTACGGCAAATTCAATGGCCATGCAAAGAAAACTAGGCAAGAGGCTGTTTGCATTTTTGGAATTTTGGCGGTTCAGGTGGTTTATACAAATTATCTGAACTGTTGACTGTTAACTAACAGCAAGTTCTTGGCTCAGAAAAAGATTATTTTGAATCTCAAGGAATCAAAGAGTCAAACATTTGATTTCTTTGAACTTAAACTCAAGATGGACATTTGCTGCAAGTGAGCTGCACCTGAAGTTGTAAACAACTCAATCAGCTTTTCATGCAAGGATGTTATTGAATGCTTTGATGCAGTGAAAATGTTCCTAAGTGGTTTTCAGGTACGTCTTTTGACAAAGTACATTTGTTTGCTGTCAAACTGCTTATTGGTTTAATAAAAATACGTGTAATACTTTGATGTAAAAGTTGGAATTGACATCATGAACTATGTATAGGTACCCAATGCTTTGTATAGGCAGGTACATGTATATCATTGATAGGGAGGTGCAAAGAACTTTTCTGGATTTGAAACTAATGACTGGGAACATTTCTTCCAAAGGTAAATAATTTTTCCGTGGACTTTTTTTGGGAGGAAGGGTTTTGGCAGAAAGTTCTTAGAGTTTTGTGTGGACAACAGTGGATTTTTTTGGGTCATGTTGCAGCCTGACAGGACTTTTCTGGGGACTAACAACTTGGCTACTTTTGCATTTCCCTGTCACCAATATTCCTGAGAACCCCCCACCCCTTCCTTTGTGGTTGTCATTTGGAGTATCCATTACATTAAATATTAATAACAAAAATAGTATACATATGTATTACACACTATATTACAACTATATAATGATGATATAATATGATCTCATATGATCATATGATCATCAAAGTTTAGACCAATGTACTTACATTTCTATAGCTTTATTCCAATTTATTGTGTATCCTGATAACTGAAAACTCTCAATATTTACAACATGAACATTCCCTCTCTCTGAGCCAACGAATAGCCACTTCGACGAAAAAGGCAGATGCATGCAAGTTAACCTACAAACATAAAAATATACAAATAAATAAGAATAATCAGTACTACAGCTAATTAAACATAATTATCAATAAATCCTATTCATTATTCAATGTAACCAAGTTACCTCAGTGAGCGGCCTTACAGATGTACGGTGAACTACAAAAAGGTTGAGATAAAATTATTGTACAATATCACGAGGGAAAAAAAGTCTGATTATTTTTATCAACTACTGTAAGATCATGGTCAACTTAATTTGGTATTCTTAAAGTCCTCATATAACTGGACAAAGAAATGAACTGCAGAAGGAGCCCTTGGCTAACTTTAGGAATGCATGTTTGAAAGGATTACAACTTACTTTTCCCTATTAAATCTTAACGATTGCACAAGAGCAGGTTGTGCTTGTCGTAAATTCCACAAATGGACGTCCTCATATAACTGGACAAAGAAATGAACTGCAGAAGGAGCCCTTGGCTAACTTTAGGAATGCATGTTTGAAAGGATTACAACTTACTTTTCCCTATTAAATCTTAACGATTGCACAAGAGCAGGTTGTGCTTGTCGTAAATTCCACAAATGGACGTAGTCATCTTCACAGAGACTTATCAATGCTCCCTATAGAAAAAGGATCAAACCACAACTACCATTAACCACTCAATTCTAAAATTATCTCAATTTAAAAACTGAGGCTTAACTACAGAATAAAAGAGCCATTTTGTGCATTGTACAAGTATATTCCTGAGCTGGTTTGAAATCTCCACTACACTACAAAGGTACCTTTCTCAATCTACAAACCACTAAGTTGACCAAAGAGCCACGGCCAGCTGAACTGTACTACCAGCAAAGCTTCCACTAGAATAGCATTGAGACTCATAAGAGACAAACAATTAACCGCACCCGACAAGAGAATGGACCTTAGGGTTGACCCAGCCACTAGCTTATTGTTATCTTTTTAAGCATAGGATAAAACATTAGAGCAATGTTTCCTGAAAGAATTCAAGGCCACAAGTTAAAACTCCAGTGAATCTGAGCTAAAACAACAAAAAATGATCTGAAATGCAACATAGGTCAGTTTTGTTCTCAGCCATTCAATTTGTGAATAATGGTTATCTTATGAGCAACCAATTGCCACAAACCGCCTTGTGCTAATTACGCGGGATGCCCTGAGGGGCATACCGTGTCTAAAAACGGGTTGATTTCTTTTTTTTTTTCTTCTTCTTCTTCGTCGTAGCCACAAATCTGTAAATTAATTAATATTTATTAAACCCTCCCCTCTCCTACTCGGGATGTATTGTTCTAATTGTCGTCAATAAAAGCAGGCCAATCAAAATCCATTCTTGCTGCTTATATCGTGAGGGAGGGGACCCACTCACGTCTAACCGTGTGACGTCAAAGCATCATTTGATTTTTTCATAAAACCGGATTAAATTGTGGCGCCATATTGTTAACATGTTGTGGACTAAAGTGTGCCGTTTTCAAACGGAAATTTCACCATTTTGAAACGGTAAATCGAAATTGGAGAGTTCCTGTCGAAGGAATCGTGCTTTCTTTGACAGTCTTAGACCACGAGGGGAGACTGAAAGGAGGTCATTGAGAAGCTTAAGTTATTGTAATGGAATTTCCCAAGTTTCCGGTGAAACCCTAAGTGGTGTAACACAAGGGAAACAACGTAACGTGATCTTAGTGACTCAAACTATTCCATTAGCAAGGATGGTTTTATAAATCTGTGAAGCATACAGTTGGAATAAATGAATCAGCCAAAGCATCTCGTGTAAATGCCAGTATAGGCATCTTGTTTCTAATTTAGCTATCAGATGGCCAACCCCTACCCTCCGAGAAATGGCAAGTGGCTGCTTGCTGGTCACTTACAAGGAGATCCACTTTAGTTTTCACTCCACTTGGCTAAATATACCACTCAGGTTTTTCACACTCCTTCACTCTAATAATCACATTAGACAAACCAGTGGTTATCAAGAGCTGTAACAAAATAACTAATGCATGTCTGACAGAGGTCAGTGATCAACAGCCTTAATTTAGAAACACATAAGTTATTTGTATTTATGCAAAATGGACGTGTCCAAAATTGAGTGGATCGCAATCCTACGACACAACGATATTTGATTAAGAAGCATTTTTCTCACCTCATTTATGAGGAATATAAGTTCCCTAACTGCAGCGCCGCTTTCATGCTGAACGTGACACTCAACGCCAGGTTGACCCAAACTACACAAGATGCCAATCAAGGAAAAAAAATGTCTGTAGTTCATTTATAGACTATCATCTGTGCATTGTACACCTCTACTAGGAGCAAGAAACCGCATCTAAAATAAGCAGAGCAAATCTGCAGGTTATTCTCTCAGCGCCAATCTATCTTTCTTCGTGTTTTGCCATTGATTAATAACTCGTAAACAAAGATAACATTTTCAATGCTCAAGGTGTGAATTGTTTAATTTCCCCGTTTGTTTGGTCTTTAGAAGACCTCCAAAAATTGAAAGACGAGCAAAATAATGAATATATATTTGGTCGCTACAGCTCGTGACAATACTCAGAAAGATCTATATTTGGTGGACAATTTGTCGCAGAAGTCAATATCGCTGAATAAATTCATGTAAGCCTGCGGTAAATAGGGAACAAATAAAAAACAAATTGAAAAAGGTCATATGATTCTAGCGTGAGAAATGAACAGTTTATGAACTGTTTGTTTGCGTTAAAAGGACACATATAAAATTTGACCTTCCGTAAACCGTTGAGCAGAATCTATAAACATCAGAAGTTCAAGGAGAATTATTTATAACTACAAATTACTTCAGTTTAAAAGAAAATGTCTTCATCGGAAATTTCTACCCAGACAAGGATACATTCGGACAGAACCATCGTAAGCTCCGATGGCTAAAATACTCTGAACAGGGTCATAAGCTAGGCAAGTAGGCTGGAAGGGAAATCCATATCGGGAAGTCTGTAAAGATAACAAAAACATCCGTCACAGAGCAGCTATTGATAAATTTTACAATTGCTCATTTGCTTACTACATGCATCGCGAACGATATGAGAATAAATTGCAAACCTTCGTGAAAACGAAGTCTTCAGCTCGCAGTCGATCTGTTATCACCGGATCTTCCCTACCACTGCTGATGTTGCCCATTCTTCCCCCATGCCCAGACCGAACTACTTTGCTAAATCTTTTCATTTATATCCTAGCTGGGTGACATTTTTGTTCTCTCCTTCTCGCTGTGTACCAACTGTTGAAGATCGCACACCAAACATTCGCAAAGGCCTGTGGGAGTTTTATGTAAATATGAGAGCCCGGATGCCAAGCTACGTAGGTCGGTTGTGCATACGTACAAAAAATTGTACATTTGAACTCGACAGACTCTAAAAGTTTGTCACACTGACCCCAAAACGACCCTTGTGTTTCACGAATAATTGCAAATGATATCCAGCAGAATGAATAAATGAATGATTCTAAACAGAGTAAATTTTTATTTAGGTCCTTTTGCCCATAGGACAATTTTCTCGCGATGACTCGAAAGGCAGACCGTACTGTATGCTCTTGCAATCATCTTCCGTGAGATACTGGCCTGGCTCCTTCAGGGAATAATTCAGTATAGGCGCCAAAAACATGCATGTCATGTAGTTTTTTTTTTATTTTTTAATTAGTGGTATTTTTGTTTGTTGCCTGTTTTTGTTGTTTTGCTGCACAAAGTTTCGTCCTTTTTTAATACTTGTTAGAATTTATTTCTATTGTAACTGCTCAGTGTAAACTATCAATTTCGTTTAGTGTAAGTTACTTTCCGTATGGTTCACGGGCATTTTTGTGGGAAGATTCGGTCGTTTTAGCGTCTTCGACACACATTCGTCAAATAAGTTTTCGTTTGTCATAGATTTGTCCTTTTCCCCAACTTTCACTAACTCTTTTTACTGTGCTCCTGATTCATATCCATTCGTATTTTTTTGTGTGTGCCAATTATAGCACGCGGTTTTTATTAAACTGATGCAAGATCGACAAGACTCGTTTTAGCGTCAATGGGCTCAGTGCGATTTTTTCAAATGGTTAACTAAGTTTATTTCCTGAAGAAGTCTGTCCATCACTAACGAAATATTGGGAAAAATAGAGCATATAATCCCAATTGTACAGTCAGGATTTCTTCATCGGCAGTTCCTGGATTTTCTGAAAATTGCTGACTAGATCCACGAGGATCTACGATTTCACAGCGATATATCTGAAATCTCTGATCTGAAGGAATAGGAAAATTACATTAACTTAGCGGTAAAGGACTCCTGGACCTTTTTTTCGAATCTTCAAAGGATCTCGGTCACTTTATCTTGCCGTTTCAGGGACTCTTTACGGTGAATCTTTACAGCGGCCAATTTACCTTTAGTCATCACACTCTGTTGATAAAGCAGACTGACATTTGTTTCTACTCCCCACCACAGTTTCTTTAGAAACTAACCCCCAATCGTCTGTAGCCAAAGTTCTACGAGCCCCCCCCCCCCCCCCCCCCACTTCTTTGTTTCTCCACGTTCGGCATTTAGCAGTCAGTTCCACACATAATAATAATCATAGAGTAGTGGTCTCTGGTAAAAATGATTTGTACAAGATTATGATTCCAGTGGCTATCAACATTGCTTGGGGAAGGTGGAGGGGGAGGGAGAGGAACAAAAAAATTCGCAATGACAGCACCACCAAGCTTATGGCGACTGGTTATAGATATCCAGAATACAAATGTACACCGCAATGCGCTATTTTGGTATCTGTCCCTGAAAATATTGGCCAGGATTGTAGCTACGGCCCCTTTGTTCAATTACCTTTCTCTGAATTTTCGAGAATTAAACAAAAAATCTAATATAGCGAGGACTATTGTAGTCTGATTGTCAGACGGTCCAGGTCGCTCGCGGTCACACACTCTCTCAGTGTGTGACCGCGAGAAACTAGCGACCTGGGTCGCGCCCTGGACCGTCTGAGAATCAGGCGAGGACTATTGTCAAACTAATCTTTTCAGATGCCCACCAATCAAAAGAACATCACGATAAAGTCATTTGGTTAGATAGCTTTACTACATGCATTAGACTGGTTACAATAACAGGAGATGGTTACACCTTTCATCTTAACATATGATCCTGATACAACTTGAGTAGTACTGCAGTATGTACAGTCAAATCCGTTATTACGGAAACCATTGGGACCATGCAGATAAAGGGGCTAAAAGGAAATTCCGAACGATCACCTTAGTCACGTGTGATTTGCATTTCAGCTACACGAACCTGATTGCGGAGTTTGTGCATACAAGCAATCAAGGCTTTCCGGAATTGCGTCAGCTTCCAGCAGAAGATGAAGGGATGTGTTACGGCGCCAAGGGATGGGAAGGCCAAGATGACTTTACTGTAGCGCTTGAAAGAGGGCGAAGTTACAGGGACGATCAATGGTAAGATGACAACGGGAGCCCAACACAGGAATGACGCCATTACTGTTATGGCAACCGCGATGGTGGACTTGGTCCAGATCGGCATTCTAGGGTGGACTGGAGACCAAGCGGGAGTAGGGTACTGACGGTCAATCCGTTGACTTTGGCGCCTGGCAACGCGGTACATGGAGAGATGTAGAACCAAGATAACGGCAAAGACGATTGCGATGTAGGTAAAGCTGTATATGGGTGTACGTGTGAACAGGAGAGGCAAGATGGGCACAAGGGCGAACAGATATGGAGCGCATAAAGCCGCTATGACCACATCCTTCGTGCTGGTCCAGTTAATGTAGCTGTAGGGATAACAGACGTAAACGAATCGATCCAAGCTGACGATTAACTCTGCATTTAGGGACGCCAAGAAAACTCCAACTCCGATTTTCCATCTGACAGCTTCGATGACGGTGTCGGAGCCATTGTTAATGTCGTAGATGTACAAGGGGACGTACAACGCACAGAATAAGACATCACAGAATGACAGGCTGGCCAGTAAAACCGCTGTGCAGCTCTCTCGAAGTTGCCGCGTCAGCAGAACGGTGAGTATAACGAGAATGTTGGAGACAGTTCCAACGTACGAGATAACACTGCTCATCACGGTCAGGGTGGTCACCTCTGTTGCTGTCATGCCATAGTTGTCGAATGTGCCGCTGTCGGCTGACGTGGTGGTCATAGTTCTTCGCGCGATCCCACGCACGTGCAATTCCGCGTGTTCTCAGTCTAAATTAAAATGTATCTTAAAGTATACGAAAAGGACTTGCGTGTATCCTGGTATATCTTAAACTTTGAAAACCAAATCGTACTTAACAAGGGGCTTCAAAACTCAAATTCAACGTCAACTGACTCACCCGTGCCTAAATCTGAAACCAAAGCTTCACTTCTTAACTCGGAGATGACTAGAGGAAGACTGGATATTTAAAACAAGAACTCTTCCAGATATATCGAACGACTTTTGTGTTCTTGATCCGTTCCGAAGAGGAAGTTTTATTCTTTGTCTCACACGTTATGTGAAGAAAGGATTTTTTTTAGTCAGGAAACAAGCCTAACAAAGAAGAGTTTTTCTCGTTTGTTTTTCAGAAGGCCTGGAAACACAATTGTACTAACAAACGACGCAACTCGGAAAAGCGTGTGGCCCTCAAAATACCTGTGAAATACTTGAGCCCTGAAAATTTTGACTCATTCATTTTTAAGCACTTCAAATATTATAATTCTGTTTTGTGCACCACTATTTTCGGGTCAGTCAGGAGTCCGACGGCTCAAGATAATATAGGCTAATAAGGTCGAAACAAAGCAATAAGGCAATTCGAGACTGATTTTTTTCCGCCCAGAAATTTTATTGACCAAACTCTTTTTTAATGAATCATGATTTCAAGAAGTTGCGAGATATTTCTTTGCTTTGAACATTTCGCCGTGCATTATTTTTTTCGGTAAAAGTTTTACAGGATTTGTTTCTTTTTAAATTTGCTCAACCCTCCCACTCCCCTTCCCATCTTAAAAATATTTGTAGTTTTCTATCGCGCTGTTAGTTCAGTTAATGTCTTGCCAAATCTTACATCAGCAAGGTCCCTTAAAACGACAGAAAATAAATGACAGTGCTTAAACTAAAGAACCAAACACCAAACTGTTAGTTTAGCGATCGAAGCACGTCACTTCACGCGTGGCTAAAATGTGCCGAAGACATTACGTTAGCTTCAGAAGACACAACATACACGCGAGCACGTGGCACGCGAGTACGTGGCACGCGAGCAGACTCGTGTGGTTGCACGTTCGCACCTTACATGAGATTTAAGCTTTATCCTATTTTGATCCTTTTTATGGATTTTTCTAAATCGTAAAACTCTGATTGGACGAGAGGAGAAAACTTCTTATTCATCAGTATGTAATACGAGAAATATTAACCGAAATTTGCACTGATTTCGCGAAATATCGCCTTTCTCAAAATCGCGGAATTATACTTGCGACGAATACTCCTAATCAAAACCTTCCACATGTCCATTTCTCACGCACCCGTTCTTGGTGAAATCCGTCATCATGATTGGGAAATGAGGCGAACATAGCGAGGATATACAAGTTTGAATGAGAAAACAAAAATTTAGATAATATAGGCTAATAAGGTCGAAACAAAGCAATAAGGCAATTAGACAATTTTTTTCCGCCCAGAATTTTTCTTGACCAAAGTCTTTTTTAATTACTCAAATTTCTGCAAAGCGGATCGAACTGCGTAGAAAACTTAACACGACAGCGACATGATAGAGACTGGCCAAACCGAAAATCAACAGAATGTGGCAACCGTGGACAGCTGTTTCGAGCTGGTTGGCTCTCGTCAGCACGGTGTAGCACAGCAAAAAGTAGAACACCAACGCGAGTCGAGTGATTTACCAAATGCACGTGGTAGCCGATTTTGGATGGGCCCAAATTCAGACATCCTTCTACGTCACAGCGCGTGACTACGAACAATGGACAAAAGAACTGAAATATCATGTCGCTCTCGCAATAAGTTAAATGAGAAAAGCAAAACTATATATTATATAAGTTTTGGCTGATTAGATCTTCTACAGATCCTGCGTATACCTGCAGCATTTTCGTTGTGCGGTTCCTTGCTTATTGTTTTCTTTTTTAATGAATGTTTTCAAGAAGTTGCGAGATATTTCTTTACTTTGAAAATTTCGCCGTGCATGAGTTTTCTCGGTAAAAGTGTTACAGGATTTGTCTCTTTTTAAATTTGCTCAATCCTCCCACTCTCCTCCCCACCTTAAAAATATTCGTAGTTTTCTATCGCGCTGCTAGTCTTACATCAGCAAGGTCCCTCAAAACCGGCGACAGAAAATAAATGGCAGTGCTTAAACTAAAGAACCAAACACCAAAATGTCAGTTTAACGCTCGAAGCACGTCACTTCACGCGTGGCTAAAATGTGCCGAAGACATCACGTTAGCCTCAGAAGACACAACATACACGCGAGCACGTGGCACGCGAGTACGTGGCACGCGAGCACGTCAGTGGCAGGCAAGCAGACTCGTGTTGTATGTGGTTGAACGTTCGCAGCTCACATGAGATTTAAGCTTTATCAAATCTTCGTGCTTTTTATGAATTTTTCTAAATCGTAAGATTTTGATTTGACGAGAGAGAAAGCCGCTTATTCATGAGTATATAACACGAGAAATGTTAACCGAAATTTGCACAGATTTCGCAAAATATGACCATTTCTCGCGCACCCGTTCGTGGTGAAATCCGTCATATTGGGAAATGAGGCGAACATAGTGAGGATATACAAGTTTGAATGAGAAAACAAAAATTTAAGATAATATAGGCTAATAAGGTCGAAACAAAGCAATAAGGCAATTAACAATTTTTTTTCCGAACTCTTTTTTAATGAATGTTTTTAAGAAGTTGCGAGATATTTCTTTGCTTTGAACATTTCGCCGTGCATGAGTTTTCTCGGTAAAAGTTTTACAGGATTTGTTTCTGTTGAAATTTGCTCAACCCTCCCACTCCCCTCCCCACCTTAAAAATATTTGTAGTTTTCTATCGCGCTGTTAGTTCAGTTAATCCCTTAAAACGACAGAAAATAACTGATGGCAGTGCTTAAACTAAAGAACCAAACACCAAAATGTCAGTTTAGCGCTCGAAGCACGTCACTTCACGCGTGGCTAAAATGTGCCGAAGGCATTATGTTAGCTTCAAGAAGACACAACATACACGCGAGCACGTGGCACGCGAGTACGTGGCACGCGAGTACGTGGCACGCGAGCAGACTCATGTTGCATGCGGTTGAACGTTCGCACCTTACATGAGATTAAAGATTTATCAAATTTTCGTGTTTTTTATTAATTTTTCTAAATCGTAAAACTTTGAGTTGACGAGACTGAGGAGAAAGCCGCTTGTTCATGAGTATATAACACGAGGAACTGTTAACCGAAATTTGCACTGATTTCGCAAAATATCGCCCTTCTCAAAATCGCGGAATTATACTTGCGACAAATATTCCATTTCTCACGCACCCGTTCTTGGTGGAATCCGTCATATTGGGAAGTGAGGTGAACATAGCGGGATATACAAGTTTGAATGAGAAAACAAAAATTTAATTCGATGGCAAATAATTTTTCAAAAGCCTCAAAATAAGTAAAGGAACCTAAAATAGTGATCCATGTTTTGCTACCACTTCAGTGTGCTACAGGGGCGGGGGAGAACACTCCATAGCGCCTGGCACTTTTTTTGTATCTGAATCATCCAACAAAAGTTGACGTCACATCCGGTCAAATTAGGGCCCGGCAGCGTCTCTTGGCGAAGTCGAATGATGGCGTCCGGGTCAGGCATGATTTCTTCGGATTTTTGAGCCATCAGTATCAGGAATTGTAAACTATGGATATGGAAGATGTTGTAAAGATATTGCTTCGACTTCATCAGCAAGGGTTTTCCAAAGGAGTGATTTTTTTCTATTGTTTTGACGGAAAATACGAGACAGCTAAGCGTCGTATCATGGCGAAAATTTCACACTCTCAAAACGAGTGGCGTTCAGACTTTTGGCTCTTGTGGCTTCTGATCGTTCGAAAGCTGAAATTTTAATAGCCTATCCCGTGTGCAACATAATGGAGGAGACATCGTCAGTCATAGTTTGCAGTGTTAACATCGGGAACCTAATTATCACTCGACGTGAAGTGTTGGAAGCCTGTATCATTGAAGTGTTCCAATTGTCTTCGTTGTAAGGGACTCGTAATCTTCAAGGTGAGTAAATGTAGTTATCTTCATTTCCAGTTCTTTTCTGCCGACGTGAGTACCTTTACATGTGGGCTTTAGAGTAATAAGTCGGTTTTGTGCTTCGTAGTTCTTTAATAAAGACGCAAGTGACGTTTAATAAGTAGTTCATATCATGTTGTCCTGTAAGTGCGGGCTTGAGGAGGGGCTTGAGTCAGAAAATGTATCTGCCTGGCCTGGTCCATATTGCTACAGCTAGTGTGAGACAGTTGTTAAAGTTATTGATGTCAAGCCATCTTAAACAATAAATTAAATAGCATTATTGCGAATGACATTATTTCTCAAGTATTGAAAGAAACAACCCCTTCACCCTTTACCTCATCTGCACTCTCACCACTTGGGTGCTCATGGGTTAAGGCTTTTTATACATTTGTACTATAATTATGCACATGTGACATCAAACTATGGTAAGAACAAACAGCATGCCACAAGCCACAGACAAGTGGCATGACCGATGATCTTACCTTGTTTTGATGTCCTCTTTGGGTTATCAAAGGACACATGGAAGGCCAAATGGACTTTGAAAACTCTTTATGGCTGACAATGTCATTTGTACGTCATAAAATTATTTACCAGTTATTTCAGTTATGTTAGTTGGTGCCCAATATTTAAGGGTGGGGAATTGTCTTTTTCTCTGTGTCCAAGGTTGGGGAAGAGAACATTGGTTGTGTTTTCACTAGGACAATTTTAGCTAGATAAAGCCGGAAAAGTCCGGAAATACGGTGAAAACAGTTCGTCTTTTGTTTAGCGAATTAAAAATGCAAGCTGTTTTCACGAGAGAAAACAAGAGATTATCTCGCCTTTAAGACCGGAAAATCACGCAGAGTTGTACTACCTCGCGAGATGGTATAACTTGCCCTGATAAATACTGCAGCCAATCACATTGCACGTAGTGACAGCCGCCTGTCAAGTAATTTGGCAATATTATTTACTAGACGCTAGTCTCGTGTTTCAGTTCGACTCGTGGTTCACTTTGCGAAACAGAAAAACGACAGATGACTTCAACAATACCTCAAAACCAAAACTGTGGTCTTGCTGGATAAGCCCACACGGCCTTGCACTTACGGCGATAAATGTTGTCTTGCCATTGGATAACATTTCGTCGCATCCTCCTCATCTGTAGAGACGTTAACCGTATCCCCCGAGAGAAACTCCTTCTTTTTGGCATAAATATAGTGAGAATCAACATAATTCGCCTGCTGCCATTTTTGAAAGTTGCGCGCTTTTGTAAGTTGAATATTTAGCGGCTCAAATTCCGGGTTAAATTGCACAATGAAAACAGATACCATGTTTAGCTAGTTAATGTCAGTCTGTAAACAACCACCAAGAAAGAATGTTCGGCTAGTAAATTGGCCTAGTGAAAACACAACCATTAAGTAAAAAAATATTGCAAATTCCTGGAGGTTATCTAGCAGCAGAAAATCAAATTGACCCATACATTAAGTTCTAATAATATGGTCTGTTTTGAACCAATGAAATTTTTTTTAAGTGAAACATGTTTGCCTGGTTTTTTAATTAACCCTATCGGTAAGAATTTTTGTAGTTTTAGCTTTTTTCTTCTTTTATCATTTTTTTATTTTTTATCAATTTGAAGTTTTTAACCCCATCGATGATATCTTTGTAGTTTCAGCTTCTAGTTTGAATTGCTGTTTTTATCATTTTGTAATTTTGTCTTATATATTGTATTTCTTTAACCTTTTGTATATTTAATCTTTATACGACCTTTCTGAAAACCACGTTTAGTGAACGGAAGCCTCCTAATAAAAGATTATTATTATTATTATTATTATTATTATTATTATTATTATTACTAATTCAAAGTTCATTTTGACAAGGAATTTTGAGTTCTGTTCAATTTAATGACAAATCAAAAGTTCAATAACCACACAATCAGTTCAAAAACCACACATCAGTTCAGTGACAGTAGACAGTAACAACCCACGTATAAGAACCTAGTGATTTAAGAACCTACAGGCTGAAATTGGGCATTTTAATACCCAAATATATAAGAACCTATTTAGCCTGGCAAAGAAAAATAGGTTCTTATACAAAAAAAAACCACTCTTATTGTAAGGCCAAAATACTGGATTTTGTTAGAAATTGTGAAATTTCTGAGAAATATACCATGAAAATTATTTGTTTAATACAGTATGTAGTACAATGAAGAAACTTAAAAATTGAAAATCTTTTAAATACAGAGTATAGAATATCTAGTACTGTATAAAATTATACTGGTGTAGTCTTGGGACTTGAATCTGTATAGTGCCCTGACTTTTTGTATCACTATGACAAATCCTACAAATAAGAACCTACTAAGAACCTAATCAGCCTGACTTTGGAAAAACTACCCCAAAATATAAGAATCTATTCAGCCTGAACCCCAAAATTCTAGGTTTTTATACGTGGGTTTTTACTGTATTGTAAGAATAACTATAGGTGAAAGGTTTTTTTATTCCAATGGGGCAGATAAGAGGAAAGGGGAGGGGAGAGGGTTTTGCGGGAGCGTGGTCCATACAATTCAATAAAAAAACAAAAATTCAATAACCACACAATCAATTCAAAAACCCACATTCGTTCAGTGACAGTACACAATTGTAAGAATAACTATATAGGTGAAATGTTTTTTTATTTCAATGGGACAGGTAAGAGGAGAGGGTTTTACGGGAGCGTGGTCCATATTTAGAGTAGGCAGAAAGTACAAGTGAAACTAATAAGTATTTATGTATTACAAATAATGGTAACAGGCTTACACTGTACATGCATTTAAAAATCTATTGCCTGCTTATCCATAACCCATTGTTTGTCTTTGTAATCATATTTGGCAACGGCTGCCCAATAATGTAGCTTTTTCTTGGACATAGTTCTACTTCCTTCTTGTCAATAATGAAGATTAGTGGCCCGTTGGTAAATAATTTCGTAAAAATCTAGAAGTCCTATGGTTCATTGAAAATCAAAAAGTCAAATAACCATAGCAACAGTTCAAAAAACACACATCAGTTCAGTGACAGTAGACCTTAAATGTAAGAAAAACTATAGGTGATGTGTTTTCAACTTTCTCTCCCTCATGCGTTTCAAGGATGCAAATGAGAGGCCTGCTCGTAAATTTCATATTAGTTCAATTCAAAGAAGGCTTAAAAATTCAATCACCACACCAAAACAACAAACCTCCCACCCCTCCCCCCAAAAAGGGGATTATATAAATGTATATTATTTATTTATTAACCACCTGGGTGATAGCAGACCTCAAACTTAAGAAAATTTACTGGTGTGGGTGTTTTTAGTGCAATGGGTCTTACAGGTAGGGAAAGGGGAGGAAGTGGACAAATTATAATGTTTGCATTATATTCATAGGGTTTAAATGTTACATTACCATGGTTTAGAATTTTCCTCACCTAGATGAAATTTTTAGGGATTTAATGTTTTTAATTTTTCGTTTTAATTATTTTATTTTTAGAGATTTAAACAAACACTACAAAGGAAAGAGACCAGCAAATCCCCCTCAGACGGCAAGAAAGGAAACAGACAGCGAAAGGAAGAATGCAACAAGACCAGGAGTAACTGCAATGGCCGCTTAGCTATATGATTTATTATAATTTACTATGTGTCAAAGTCTAATAATGTCTGCTGACAATACCGGTAATTTTGACATTGGTGTACAGCATCGTGTTTGATTACATTGACGTATTCGTATGATCCAAAATTTGGTCAGCCAAGCTGACCTTAGCTGAGCAGCCACCCGCTTGGCCTCCATTGCTGTTTTTTTTTTTTTTTTAATTTTTTCGGTTTACTTTTTAACTGACTCTTCTTGTCTCTTGACTCTTCTCGTAAGTGCCACAATCCCTGTTTCCCTTTTTGCAAGCTCCTCCTTGTCTTCTGCTAACTGCATGCAATCACAGTTTCTTGTGGTCTTGGATTTTTTTTTTTTTAATTTTTTTTGTTGCAAATTTCTTTAAAGGGTTATTTTATTTCAACAACGTAACAAGCACAAACAGTACATTTTATACCACAATATTATAATTACTTAAAAAACAGGCTGAATGTTACGGTATTTTAACACACCCCATTTTTTTTGGTGTTTGTGTGGGTGGGTGTGTGTGTGTGTGTGAGGGGAGGGGCTGGACAGGGAGAGCGAGGTACGAAGAAGAATGGGTTGTGTTAAAATAGTGTATCTTCCGGTCTTGTTGCTTTCTTCCTTTCGCTGTCTGTTTCCTTTCTTGCCATGTCTGGGGGGATTTGCCGGTCTCTTTCCTTTTGAGTTTTTGTTTAAATCTCTAAAAATAAAAGAATTGAAATGAAAAATTAAAAACATTAAATCCCTAAAAATTTCATCTAGGTAAGGAAAATTATCAACCATGGTAATATAATGTACAAACCTATTAATATAATGAAAACATATTTGTCCACTTCCCTTCCCTTTCCCCCTGCAAGACTCATTGAAATAAAAACACCCACACCAGTAAATTTTCTTAATTTGGAGGTCTGCTATCACTCAGGTCCCAGTTGTTCAAAGGGCGAATAATTTTATCCACTGGATAGTTTGCTATCCAGAAGATAAAATGTGTGCAAGATTTTTATGATAGTCCTATAATTTGTGAATAGAGTAGAAGCATATGTCGAATTTAAGAATGGGATTGTGTGGAAAACTTGCCAAAAGCATTGATTGGAGTACATGTACTGTGCTGGATAGTGACTTATCTAGTGGATGAAGTTATCCACTCTTTGAACAACTGGGGCTAGGTGGTTAATAAATATATACACATTTATATAATTCCCCTTTCTGAATTTTTAAGCCTTCTTTGAATTGAACTAATATGAAATTTACAAGCAGGCCTCTCATTTGCATCCTTGACAACCATGAAGGAGAGAAAGTTGAAAACACATCACCTATAGTTTTTCTTACATTTAAGGTCTACTGTCGCTGAACTGATGTGTGTTTTTTGAACTGTTGTTATGGTTATTTGACTTTTTGATTTTCAATAAACCATAGGACTTCTAGATTTTTACAAATTTACCAACGGGCCACTAATCTGCATCATTGACAAGAAGGAAGTAGAACTATGTACAAGAAAAAGCTACATTATTGGGCAGCTGTTGCCAAATATAATTACAAAGACAAACAATGGGTGATGGATAAGTGGGCAATAGATTTTTAAATGCGTGTGAGCCTGTTACCATTATTATTTTGATACATAGATACTTGTTAGTTTCACTTGTACTTTTTGTCTACTTTCAAATATGGACCACGCTCCCGTAAAACCCTCTCCTCCTACCTGTCCCATTGAAATAAAAAACATTTCACCTATATAGTTATTCTTACAAATTTTTTGTCTACTGTCACAGAACGAATGTGGGTTTTTAAATTGATTGTGTGGTTATTGAATTTTTGTTTTTTTTATTGAATTGTATGGACCACTCTCCCGTAAAACCCTCTCCCCTCCCCTTTCCTCTTATCTGCCCCATTGGAATAAAAAAAAACCATTCACCTATAGTTATTCTTATAATATTGAGGTCTACTGTCACTGAACTGATGTGTGGTTTTTGAACTGATTGTGTGGTTATTGAACTTTTGATTTTTCATTGAATTGAACAGAACTCAAAATTCCTTGTCAAAATGAACTTTGAATTTCATTGGTTCAAAGGAGACAATATTATTAGAACTTAATCAATTTCTGCTGCTAGATAACCACCAGGAATTTGCAATATTTTTTTAACTTTATGTTCTCTTCCCCAACCTTGGACACAGAGAAAAAGACAATTCCCTACCCTTAAATATTTGGCACCAACTAACATAACTGAAATAACTGGTAAATAATTATATGATGTACAAATGACATTGTCAGCCATAAAGAGTTTTCAAAGTCCATTTGGCCTTCCATGTGTCCTTTGATAACCCAAAGAGGACATCAAAACAAGGTAAGATCATCGGTCATGCCACTTGTCTGTGGCTTGTGGCATGCTGTTTGTTCTTACCATAGTTTAATGTCACATGTGCATAACTATAGTACAAATGTATAATTAACAATTATTCCACGAGCGCGCGTTGGATATGAGATGATAGATAGCCAACGAGGCGCGTAGCGCCAAGTTGGCTATAGTCATCTCATATCCAACAAGCGCAAGTGGAATAATTGTTTTATTAAAAACAATCAAGAAATATTGCTAGATCTTACTGATTTTGCTGTGCAAGAACAACCAGCAGACAATTTAATGGTCGCCATTTCTCGGCCATAGTATAATGGCTCATATACCATAGCCGCTAAGCCAATCAAATCCCTCGAATTGCATTATACGATGATCCAGTTTTTAATAAAAAAACCTTAACCCATGAGCACCCAAGTGGTGAGAGTGCAGATGAAGTAAAGGGTGAAGGGGTTGTTTCTTTCAATACTTGAGAAATAATGTCATTCGCAATAATGCTATTTAATTTATTGTTTAAGATGGCTTGACATCAATAACTTTAACAACTGTCTCACACTAGCTGTAGCAATATGGACCAGGCCAGGCAGATACATTTTCTGACTCAAGCCCCTCCTCAAGCCCGCACTTACAGGACAACATGATATGAACTATTTATTAAACGTCACTTGCGTCTTTATTAAAGAACTACGAAGCACAAAACCGACTTATTACTCTAAAGCCCACATGTAAAGGTACTCACGTCGGCAGAAAAGAACTGGAAATGAAGATAACTACATTTACTCACCTTGAAGATTACGAGTCCCTTACAACGAAGACAATTGGAACACTTCAATGATACAGGCTTCCAACACTTCACGTCGAGTGATAATTAGGTTCCCGATGTTAACACTGCAAACTATGACTGACGATGTCTCCTCCATTATGTTGCACACGGGATAGGCTATTAAAATTTCAGCTTTCGAACGATCAGAAGCCACAAGAGCCAAAAGTCTGAACGCCACTCGTTTTGAGAGTGTGAAATTTTCGCCATGATACGACGCTTAGCTGTCTCGTATTTTCCGTCAAAACAATAGAAAAAAATCACTCCTTTGGAAAACCCTTGCTGATGAAGTCGAAGCAATATCTTTACAACATCTTCCATATCCACAGTTTACAATTCCTGATACTGATGGCTCAAAAATCCGAAGAAATCATGCCTGACCCGGACGCCATCATTCGACTTCGCCGAGACAGGCTGCTCGGCGCCAATTTGACCGGATGTGACGTCAAATTTTGTTGGATGATTCAGATACGAAAATTTGACGAGTCTTCTGCCCCGCCCCTGGTGTGCTACCACTGTCGATGGTGTCTCTAGCCATAGCGGAAGGACTGAGCCGCAATGCACTGATTGCAACTTGGAAAAAAAATAAGTTAACAGTTTTTTCAAGTTATTATATTTAATTCTTGCATTGTCGTTTCCAAAAACACTGAACGAAATAGGACAGAACAGATCATGAGTTTTTGGCAAAATAATTCAGTTGATTCCCTTCTATCGCTGCTCTAGAGTATTTTATAACTATGAAGTCTTTTGTTGCACCTTTTTCACAAGTTTCCAAATCCCTGTGCATGACACTCTCCCATTAGGGCGTCCTGTTATGCTCTTCAAATATGTTTTATTTCGAACACCTCTGAATCTTAAGTTTTCGCTGTTTGCCTAGACCGCTTTTATTAATTCCTTCCCTCCATTGTTAAAACGTTCCTAAATAAGTGAATAAAATTATGAAGGAGTTATGGGAGCTCACTAGTCCAACCTATTGAGGCCTTTTTCCTCGAAGAAATAGAGGTAAATTGCAATGAACGTTAATAAGAACACAATCATAAACTGACCGTACTCGCACAATTCCAAAAATACCAAAATGGTGGAGAAACGACATAGAGGTTATACTGAGTGGAGAAAGAGACGAGACAATTTAATCGAAAGAATTACAGGGGCTGTTTTTCCTGGGATAATCCAAAAAATGAGGAAAATTGTGAAAGTTAACACGATTTTGTTGTTCGGATTATGTGAAGTGGAACTGAAGGTTATACTGTTACTAAACGGAATCATTTCTAGCTAATTCCTTGAATTTACCTGAAGCTGCTAGGTTTGTATTTCTAAATTTCACGCTCCTGGTCAAGCTGGTCTTTATTCAGTACTCAAGATGGTATCAAAACAAAGATGGCGACAAAATCTTAGTTTTGAGTCTCTGCGCACTGTGTGATTTCGCGCAGGACCTCGCGTTGCTCGCGGCCGCGTGTTTTTTTTATGCTGTTGCTGATCATTTCGGAAACTTTTATACTGGAGTTTTCCAAAAGGCTTTGAAGGTGTCACACATTTATTTTAGGTTGAATTGTGGTGTTTCCTGGAGGCCATGCTAACTTTTTTTTTTTTTAAAAATTAAGTTAAGAGCAACAGTCAACGAACATAAAACACCATCAAAAAAACAAAAAAACAGGTGTAAAGTGGCCGTTTGTTGAATTATTTAATCTTAGGCCGCTCTGGATTCAGACTCATTCTCTTCTTTTTAATTAGTGGTTTTGAATCTATCAGCTGGCGCAAATTCAACATTTATGGCAAATCAGACACTTCTCATCACCCACACAATCCGCCTACTGACTTTCCTCCAACAACTATGTTCAATTCTCACGTTCCTGTGAACAGAAACCCATTTTACAGTTGTTTACTTAGCGACTCTGCGTTGGAGTGGAAGCAAGGCTGGATCAGTTGACTTTGTTTTTGATACAAACCTCGCTGTTTTTCATATAAAAATCATGTTATTGTTACGCTTACGTTCCTGGGCCTTTAGCTTGCCCTTTTGTAGAACCAACCCCAAGAAATCCTTTCTGTATGCTATATATCAAGGACCTAAGTACTTTAATTCTTCAAATTAAGACATCTTTGATTACCTCGACATCTCTTTCCTCCTTAAGATACATCTATGGCAACTATTAAATCTGTTATCGTCGTTTTTAACCTTACGACTATTTTCAAAGGAGTAGGATAATTGTTTTATTATTCAATATTTGAATACAAAGCCTAGTTTTATTGCAGAAGAACTGGAGAAGGTCTTTATTTGACACACTTTTCTCCCCTATTCGCCGCGAAATTTGCGAATTACGTACGGGCAGATCAAACCTGGCTGTGTACAGACGACAAATATTGAGCACACCATGGCCATATACGTGGACAGTGTTACAATACGTTGAATAATAAAATGGCATTTGTTTAAAAAGTCGTTTACCCACTGAGCAGCCATGAGCCCCAGGTCGAATTGGAATTTGGAAGTGTTGACTTTTGTGGAGGCGGATGAAAACCGAAGAATCCAGAGAAAAAACACTCGGAGCGAGGACGACGACTGAACGAACTCAACCCATACATGGCGTAGATTCCCGTTCAATAATACCAGGGCCTGATAAAACCAAAGCCGGATTGAAAAACGTTTGTGTTGGACTTCATATAGGAGGCAGGACAATAGCTTCAGATTAGAGGAGAATAAATTTTCAACTTATCTTTCACAATTGCTTAAACCGAGTACGTTTCAGAATATAATTTTCCCTGAAATATTTTAGCTTACAAGAAGAATGGAGGAAAAGAAAATACAAATTTGAACCAAGAGACTCTCTTGTTTGAACAAATCATTACATAACATGTTTACGTTGACGGTTGATGCGTGGACACCTGGCATATAAAAAAAAACGCGCAAATTGGTTAGTGTTGAAAATGGGAAGACCTTTGCCCCTTTGATACCCTCGCCCCTCCCGTTGCGTGTTACTCGCGCTTCGCGTCCGTGATCAACTCCGCTAGCTGGAAAACGCAAAAGAAAAAATAATAATAACGTCTGTTCTGCAGGCTACCCCTTTGAAGATCTTTGAAGTGCGCCTTCCTGTTTAATTTTCCAAAGAATATCTTAAGAACAAAAATTCAAATAATGAAACACACCTTGAACGAAATTCCCGGATAGCACGAAGCCTCCCTCACAGAAGCTTGCGTGTTCGAAAGAGGAGGCCGAGGCTAGATAGCACGTAGCTCTTTCAAATACAAAATACTTACGGCAGACTGATCCTAACTTCGGAGGTGACGAGCTTCGATAGAATAAACAACAAAGGCTAGAATAACTGAAATATATTTGTTTTAAAAAAACAAATTTTTGCCCCATATTTCGGTTTGCAATATAAACCTTCCTCGGGGGCTGAACGAAAAAGAAAAGTGAGAAACAAAAGGATCGTTATAAATGAATATAAAATGCGTGACAATGATTGGTTGGGAGGATAGCTTTGACGGTTAAATTTTTAGCTGAATTTTACCGATTTTGACGGTTGACGGTTAAATTATAGGGATTTTGGCGGTTGACGGTTATCAAGGGGAAATTTCTTCCATGAGTAGAAGTTAACATTAACTTTTATGTCTTTTAATAGTAACAATTGTGTTCTGGAGGTTGTTTTGTCGTCAGAAACACGTTAATTGTTTGGAAAATGAAGTACTTGTTCCAGAAGGAAGTTAGTTGTGATGTCAGTTTAGACGCAAGTTAAGTGGAAAAGACCATAAAGCAGGGGCGTAGCGTGGTTTTTCCGTTTAGGCACGCACAGGAGGGCGTGGTGAAACGAGCGCCGAAGGCGCGAGCCGCTAGGGGGTGTGGGGGTATGCTCCCCCCAAAAATTTTCATTTTTAGAGCCTCGGAAATGCCATTTCCGATTTTTGCTAGGGAGAAGTTTCATAAATCAAAGCATGAAAAAACCCTAACTACTCAGAAACTTTGTTGTTTATTTGTCAGCCTTTGGTACTACTGATATAAGTGTATATTGGACTTGTGTATTATAAACTGTAAATGTGGCTACAGGAAAAGGGGGAGACGTCTCCCTTTACGACGGGAAAATTCGGAAACTAGATTGCCCATATCCACATTCTTGTGCTTGTGTATGTGGAATATTGCTAAAGAGGACAGCCTCTCCTCACTCATAGTGCTTCGAAGAGGGGTGTCAGTCTCTTCATGCCGCTAAAACTGCGTTCGGCAGCGCAAGTTGAAACATGTGTCTCGACCCTCACTGTTGTGATGACTGGGTTTTGAACTCTCATATTAAAATGAATGTGCAATATCCACACAGTTTTCTTTTCGTAAAATAGCAACAATAATAAGAGAAAACTCTTGTATGTGTATAAGTCGCTTTTCGCCAAAAAATCTATAAATAAATAAATCAAATATTCTTTTTTAGATTTTCGAGATGCGCACGTGCGTATATGGTCGCTACGCCTCTGTAAAGTGAGTATATTCGGAAACACGGAGGTTGGTTTACCAGTTAAAAACGATTCTCCGAGAGGCAGAAGTCCGGAGTGATATTTCAAAGACCTTGAAACTGCTTTTCTCGACGGTTGACCGTAAAAAATTGCCCTTTTTTGACGGTCGACGGTTAGTTAAATTTTTAGGCTGTTTGACGGCTGACGGTTAACCTCATCGAGATCCTCCTATACATCTCACAGATCTCTTGTTTCAGGGCTAGGGTCCATTGTTTATGTTGTTTGGTTATTTCTCCGTTACAAGAGTGACAAATTCTTCTGTTGTGGACTATCCATTCCCAATAATAAGGAAACCAACTCAAGTAGACTTATCTACTTCAGTTGGCTTCAAGGAGGCCATGCTCGAATTCTGATTGGCTGCCGATAGTCGATCCCATGTGCCCACGAAATTTCTTAACTGCGGTCAAACTGTCCCTCCAGATCCCCAAGCAAAAGTTAAAAATAATTTTTTAAAATAAATCTTTATTTAAACACGGTAAAATCCATCAGGAGTATAACAATTTAGTTCTAACCGAGGTTCTCATCTTGGCCGTTAATTTTTTTAAAGATTTTTTAATTTTAAGCTTATGGTATGTGGATTTTTTAATTTTAAGCTTATGGTATGTGGATTTTTTAATTTTAAGCTTATGGTATGTGGATTTTTTAATTTTAAGCTTATGGTATGTGGATTTTTTAATTTTAAGCTTATGGTATGTGGATTTTTTAATTTTAAGCTTATGGTATCAAAACTAAGCGGCGAAAATTTTTGGAAGAACATTCAGTATTGTTTAGTAATTAAACTCCAAGTAAAATTCACAGGATTGGCTTAATCGGGCTTTGAACAACTAGGCCTCTCTACCTCATGAGAAAAGGTGTAAGGTGGTAGAAGGTACGTTTGTTGAGACAAGCAGGGTTTGCACACTTAAGTAATGTTGGAGGACAAACCACAAAGGCACAAGCAAGTATTTACAAATTGAAACCCATATTTATTGCTTCTTCATTTAACAGCCCGGAACTGAAATTAAAAACCCATATTTATTGCTTCTTTGTTTAACATCCCGAAATTGAATACATACTGTTTTCATCAGCAACAAAAATGCCATGGAAAGAAGTCAAACACCTCTTTCTTTTGTTGAAAAACTAGATTAACTGTACTCCAGTTGCACTAGAGCACAGGGTAGACCCACATGAACTCAGCTGCCAGCAGTGTAATAAATATGACATCCGAGTAAAAATATCTTCATGACACTAAGGCGTGATTCACTCAGTTGCACTATAAGGGGGGGGGGGGGGGGGCAATTTTAACTACCATACTGTTGCTAGGGAGGGTTTCTAACCATATCTTGGAAGGCCAAAACGTCCACGGAACTGTTTGGCCGTTCTTGTTTCATTCAAGGGTTTTTATACCCCATTTGCTCAAAACAGACAGCAGCCAAAAAGTCAATAGGCATAAAATTTAAAACATTTAAGATCCGGTCAGTGCCAAGATGCAAACTGTGACATTGATTTGCTGAAATTTGATTGTTTTTACAGTTATGACTTCAAAAATGTACCTTTTGATCAGCCATGTTTAAACCTTTTGTATACATGCCAGTTACTGAGTCAGCTAATAAAGGAGGTGAAATCATCTCCAGTGCTAGATATTACCCAACTCTACCATCTTTCTTCCGAGTTTTAGGATTTACCTTCCACAGGCACAGTTCAGGACTTGCATGAGCTCACTAAAAAAAATGTTTTCACCATCACAAATTTCTCCATCCTGGAGACACAAAGCATTCCAATCCCTTAGCAATGACTCTAGATCTGTCGTTATGATTTGAATTCCCCCAACCCACCCCTACACCTCAATTCATACTGCTTCCAAGACTACGTTATAGTGTATCAAAATGTATATTCTCCTCCATGTTCTCCTAGTAAGGAGAATTTGTTTGAACATCAAGACAGTTAGTCTTTGGTGATCTGCATCTTGTTCATTTACATGCCCTACACATTTAACCAAGTGTTCTCACAAGAAAGTTCATGTTGGTCGCTACTGGGGTGTAACATTTTATACCTACATTGCAGGCACTTGAAATAAATACAAGCTGCAATGATAGGGCATAAGGCATTGTGCCTCGCCAAAATCGCACTGCATGTTTATACAAACACATGCTATACGGCCATTTCATCCTACACAACAACAATCCATCATACTGTAAAAGATGGCAACTGGTACATTAACCCATATTTCTTAGCATATGAACACCCTAAAAAATGCTCATAAAAACCACCGAAAAGTTTTAAAACTTTAAACCTAGCATAAACAATGTGGTTAGTACAGGGACAAATTTTGCAAAAAATATGACTTTCTATGTGCCTATTGGCTGTGTTAGGTACACATTCAAGATACTGTGGTAAAATGTCCAGTCGCCATCTTTTTCCATACGGTGGATTGCAGCCATTTCCCTTAAGAATATGGCAAAATTCTACTACAGGTTTACCATTTAACAGGATGAAAAAATTCCCTGGCTTTTCAGTACCACAAGACAATTTTCACTGACCATCCAAGACAAATCTTTTGACAATAAAGCTGGTGATAAGGCCACAGAAATCAACTCCTTCAAATAAATTTTGAAAGCACATTACCTTGGCCCACAAGGAAACTCTTTTGCAATCCTTGTGGAAAGACAAAACTTAAATTCCTTGACTTTTCACTCACTTAAAGATAACAGTCATTTAGAATTTCCCTGATGCAAAATTCGCTGACTTTTTCTTGACCTTAAAAAAAGATCTTTTCCCTGACCATGGTAACCCTGTGCTATGTAGTCTCCACTTCATGTAAGCCTTCCATTCACCATACAAATAAAGCATTATTTTCATCTGCAAAATTGCTGTCTTAGAATTTGTAAAAGAATTGACACTGAAGTGATTGTTATAATTGTGTATATTAATCCCAGTCCATTACATGGTGACATTAATAACAAATTGTCACCCTAAAAAGATGAACAACTTAGAAAATAAATTATTTCCAAAACTGAGAATGTGAGCTTCTTTGATGGTCATCCAAAAATATCACTACATTACCCAAACTGCCCGTAATGGAAACCACAATAAAGTAATATTATTAATACAGAGCATGGTGTCTCAAGTGCTAAAATACATGTAAAAATTTCACCAAGAATGACCATGTGAGCACAATAACTCACCACAAATCCCTACAAAATTAGCAGCTACTAGTTTAAAAAAAATAATAATTAAGGAACTCACTGAATCCTTCTTGGTTTTGCTCTTCTTTTTTACAATATTATTACATAACTGTACTCAACTGTAAATAACCGTTACTTAAATAATTACCGACTTGATCATTCAAAGCAATTTCTGATGCATTTTGTGGCCTTACCACAATGTTTTTGAGGCTACAAGCATCATTTACATTATACATGGAAAACAGGCATTGCTGCAGACACATACACAATTTATCATATTCTCCATCTTATACTATCTCAGCCAGCTGTGCCTTTCCCTCTACAACCTTCCACAGCTCTCCTTCTTCACTGTCCTCATCGTCATCACCTTCAGCGACAACACCCAGGTTCTCTAGAGCTTCAACAGCGTAGGCTTCTCTTGCTTTCATGGTAGCTTCTATTTTTAACCACAGTGTCTCTTCATCCTCGTCACCAACTAAGTCGTTGTTGGCTCTTTGCGAATAATCTTCAGCAAAGTCTTGCTTTGTTTCAGGAAGATGTCTCTTGTTGGCGAAAAGAAAACAGTGACTAAGTACTGATACTGTAGCACAAACTAGAGCTACAAGTAATGAAACTTTGCAACTCATCCATAACCTGTCGACATGTAATCTTTGGGCACCTTCCATTTGTCATAGCCGGCTGGCCAGACTGGTCAGTTTGTGAGTGGAATGTTCCAATTTGAACGATAAGGATTATTCTACTCCTTCAAATTTCTTCAAAATGGTGCGTACACCTGTATGATTTTTGGAGTGTTTATTTTTCAAGATTTTGCAGCACAATCCCTTCAAAATGACACATTTGATTTACAGACTGGCCAGTCAGTTCAGGCAAATGGAAAGCACCCTTTGCCATGTAATCTTTGGGCCAGCCAGATAAACAGTATCCCCCCTGCCTCCCCCACAGGCTGACCCCCAGGCGTTAGGAATTTTTGAAAACGAAATGGCAAATCTCCCACAGTAAACATAAACAAGCTGTTCAAATGCATAGCAGTACAGTAAAAAGAGAAAGTTGATTTCTTCATTGCTGGCATGACCTTTCTTGTAATAAAGGTTAAAATTCAGGGCGCCAAACTAAGTCTCTAAGTTCCAATGAATGTTCTATGGATTTACTTGTTAATTCAAGGGGAATCTGAAGATGAAAGTCTGTTCATTGTTACTATGGAGGGTGTAATGTATTTGCTTCTTTAGCATGCTTTCATTTGTAGATTTCCCAAATATAAAATAATAAAGTAAATATACATGTTTTCCTTCCTGTTACCTAAATGACAGGAATGAGACTCCCATTAGCACCAACTCTACCTCTTATATAATTATTACTGTATCAGATGTCAGTACTAATCCAACCAATATTCAATGTTCCAAATCAGGTTACCACTGGAATTACAATATTCTATCTACTGCGCCTTACAATAACATGTGGACTCTGGAGTTCAAAGTTCAACCAACCATTACGCTTTTCACTGCTTTCAATCACTAGAGCGGACGTCTTAGAAAACAAAAATGTTTCGCTCAACAGAGTCAAAAGGTCATGTTCGTGCGCTGTGATTGGCGGATTTTGATCCACTTTGTCGGTTTGTATTTTTCTGGTCAGTCGCTTGTCGCCATAATTGTGATTGACGGCAATAAAACATGCAAATCATTAGCTGGGGTTGAAGTTCAGAGTCCATATGTTATTGAAAGGCGCAGTGATGCTTTACCACTACTGTCAAGTAAAAAGGTAAACATGCTGATTCAATGCTGTAAAATGTACAGGAATTTACAAACTGGCATTCTTACCACAGTAGCTTCCACATTTGATAATTTTTCAGTTTCCAAAACTTGACCTGTTCCATTAACACCATAATTCTCTTTATCAATTGTCACTGATGACTCTTCTTTATACTGAAACAAGACATTCTCCATCTGCTGTTCATGATTTGTGGATCCATTTGACATCACTGTGTAATTTGATTCTTGCTGTGAACCTATTAAAGGTGGTGATGATGACAATGTACGCTCTGTTAATGATTCACCATCAGAACTGTCCATGGCAGAGGAATCAAGTCCATTCATGAGAATAGCATCAGCAGTTGATCTGTCTAAAAAGTTATCAGGAGCATCAAAACTTTGCAGTCTATTAGTTTCTGACATATCAGTCACTTCTTCTTCAGTATTGGTTTCACTATCATTCTCTTGCTCCTCACCAGCCTCCCTAACTGACACTGAAACATTGTCTTCCATCGGGCTGAGAGTATTTGGGTTGCCTGAGGCTCCTTTTACCTTCTGAAGGATTTCATTCACTTTACGTTTTGTGTCATCTGGATCAGCATGTTCTCTTGCCTCCTGTTAAAATCAAATTGCTAAACTGTAAAGTCTCCCAGATACAGTGCAGGAAAGACAATGTAGCAGAATGAGTACAATGTATTTTGATAAGACATATATCATAACATCTGCAACATTTACCCTTTTCCAAAGACAAAATCTAAAGCATATATGACATACTTAAGAATAAACTTTTCAATGCCTAAAAGACAGACTTTGAAGAACGTTTTCTTCAGCCAAATGATGGAGATATATGACTTGTGTGAATACTTTCAAATAAAAGCAAGTTGTTGGCTTAGTTGGTATTTATTTTAAAAAAAATTCCAGGTGGAACAAAGAAAGCTTTTCTACCCACTGAGACACAAAAATACATTATTTTAGACCAAAATGTATTTTCCATTCAGACTAAAGAACATCTACAGGTACAGTACAGCTTGTGTATGCCAATCACAAACAAACCATTGACAATTCTTTAGTCTATGAGAAGTCCACCATTTCTCTAACAGATACATGTAGTCAAGCAAATGATCACAAGACCAAGTACAAAAATCATCTCAGCGGGGAGAAAAGACATGTCTCTACCTGTTCAAAGAATTTCATATTATAAAGAATGTATATTAACTTTGACCTAAGTTCTTAGGGATCTAGAATCATATATGATTCACACAAACAAATGACTCCCAGCAAATGGATAATTTTCTTCATTCTCATTCTGAAAATGTACAAATGTACATGTAACAATCGAAAATAACAATAAATTGAAGGGTTTTGGGCAAGTGAGGCGTATATGACTTTCCTGCTTTAAAAATTGATCATATTGCTCCAACTACATTAAACTTAGTAGTGGGTTTAATTTTTGATCAAAATCCTAAATAAACGAGAACTAGCTTATTACTTTTGAACCAGAAAATGCAAGGGACCTACACAAGAGATACTGGCCTTTGACTGATTTCTTTTGTATACGAGAATGAACCAAGTCAAGCAAAGCATTGGTAGCTGCAAACAAAAGAAATCAGTCTAGGGTTCCTACACTGTACATCATTTCTGCAAGTCGCTTGTGTTTTCTAGAAAAGTAACAAACTCTTTCTTGCTTATTTTGCATTTTGCTCAAAAATTAAATATGCAATCAAGTTCTTACATGACAACCACCAGTCTCTATGCCAAAATGGGATTTATTTGGAGCAATTTCAATTTTGAGGCAAAAAAAAGAGTTATGCCTCTCTTGCCCAAAATCCATCAATTGTTTATGGATTACAGAATGACCTTTTGTACGATCACTTACACTTCCTGTAGCAGAAGAGTTGCTTTCCTCTGTAGTTATTGGACTTGCAGTTTGCCTTGTTCTGCTCATTATTTGTTCCACTCGCTGGAACAAACAAACACATGCAATTCAGACTAAACTGAAAGTTTAGACTTGCAACAAAACGAAACAGTACTACTCAAGTATTGGTACTGTAAGGTATGCTAACTATACCTCAACAGTACCTTTTGTTAGGACTTACATGTACAAAATAGAGAACCCCACCTCTGCACAATTGAGATGTCTTAAATACTCTCAACTACAAATATTTGCATCCGGCTGTATGCTTAACACAAAGACAACTGAAGATAGATGGTTGCAAACATTCTTTTTCTTACTAAATGGGTCAGCCATTAAAACAAAAGAACTCTGTTTTAACTGTTTGGCAAGTCAATATCAATAGGCGATCAATGACAGTGATAGTTAAGCTATACATATTTTTTGTGCAGCCATACATCAGATGTATGTTGGTAACAAAGTTTCACAGTTTGATATTTGTGACCCTATTTGTGAAAACGACCCTTAACAGAAACGGTCGTTGAACCATTTTTCAGTGCATTGTCAATGGACTTTCAATGCATTGATAATGATTTTCAACGCATTCTCAATGCATTTTTAACAGTTTGTCAACATTTGTCAACGTTGAAATGCATTTATCAATGCATTGAAACAGAAAATGGTTCAACGGTCGTTTCCGTTAAGGGTCGTTGTCGCAAATAGGGTCACATTTATCCTCCACTAAGTAATATTGAATCTCTCCCCGAGACCACTTACGGCCTTCTTAAATGTATGAAAAGCCAGTCATTTTACTGTCTACAATGATGATTTGCCTCTTTAACCACAGCTATAATTCACACTGATTTCCCACAAGACCCTTTTGGACTTAGCTTTTTCTACCTGCTTCTTCTGTCATGTTGCCTACTATTGCACAATATTTGGAGAAAGCTCCACCGATACCTGTAGGTCATTGAGTCTCTTAGAAACAAACATCTCTTATTTAATCTTACAGTCTCTCATCTCTTTGGTGGTGACTTACACAAAATTCAAAATGTAATGTCTATGCACTCCTTACCCTTTTTCTCTCCAGCCTTGCAGCTTCTTCTTGTTTCCTCCTCTCCTCATCCTCATAAGCCTTTCTTTCTTCCTCCTCTCTTGCTCTCTGCTCCTCTTCTTCTTTACGTTTCTTCTCAGCTGCAGCTCTTTCAGCCTCCTCCATATCTTTCTTCTCTTTCTCTTCTGCTGCTATCCGCAGTCGTTCCTCTTCTTGCTTACGAAGAAGCTCAGCAAGCTCTCGCATTCTTGCTTCTTCCCTTGCCTCTTCCTCAGCCCGTATTCTTTCTTCTTCTTCCTTTTTCAATCTTTCTGCCTCCTGTCGTTCCTTATCTAATGCAGCCTGTCGCTCAGCCTCTTCTCTCGCTTTTTTTCTCCGTTCTGCCAAGGCCTGCTTGGCAGTAGCTTCATCAGTAACACCAGCTTTAGGCTTCATTTCAGTCTTATGGCTTTTATCTGCTGCTGGTTTATGCTGACCAACTCTGTGTATAGAACTAGTAGAGTGTGATTTGGTTAATTTACCCCCAGGCAGTAACAATGATTCATGGCTAGTACTTTTTCTTGAACCAGGTTTCTCCAGTGCCTGAGCTGAAGCATGCGTTGATGATGTCCTTGCTCGGGTCTTAGTAGCAGATGATGGTCTTTGCTGCGCAGAACCAGCACTGGATCGACGACTTGCAGCTGAATTTAAATTGCTTGCCGACACAGACTTACTACTAGCGAGTGAAGTTTTTGGTTGAAGGCTGCTAGGAGTTGTTGAGGGGGATTGTTTTGGTGTAGAGCCTCCGGACAAACTGTCAGTGCTACTTCGAGAAGGGCTTTTAGTAGGATTGGCACTGACAGGCCTCGTTAAAGGCCTTGGTAATGATGATGGACGTGTTGGTGCCTGCACGGCGCTGCCTGGTCGCTTAGCAGCACCTTCGGTTGGTACCGTTGGGAGTTTTCTACCACTGCCCGGTTTTAAAGCCGTAGTATTGGACTTAGAAACACTATGCCTAGCTGCCTGTTCCTTTAAATCTGCCCATCTTTCCTTCTCTTCCACTTCTTTCTTCTTCTTTCTCTCCTCAAAAGCAGCCCTACGTTCCTCGTTCTTTCTCCGCCTCTCTTCGGCTTGCTTTTCTCGAAGAAGCTTCACTTTGTTTTGCCTCTGATCGAGTGCTGGGCCAAAACGGTCGCCCACCAAATTTTCCGCAGAAACAGATCGCTTCGCTGAATTTGTTCTACTCGCGCTAGCAGGCCTTGATTGACGCGGCGAGTTGGAAGACGGATTTGATGAGTTCGCAGAAACTTTGCTCGAACTGCTTGCCGTCGGCTTGTCGTATGTCGATGCGGCAGCTAAAATAAGAATAAAAAGATCAAGGGTTTGCCTCCAGCGACAAAAGCCTTTTACTTTAGATAAGAATACAAAAAGTACCTTTCTTTGCCCGAAATGCCTCCATAGACATTGGTTCTTGATTTGATTCAGCCATTATGCTACGTCGAGGTGTGACGCTCTCAACACACACTCGAGGTAGGAATATTTTGTTCAGCAACGCCTTGGAAGTAAATAATTGATATGGCAACAACCTTCAAAAGCAGCAAGTACATATCCTTCACAAGTTATGGTTTTGACACCTGGAAAACGTGCGTTAAAGACTACCTAAAAACAAAATGGAATATTGAACGTTCTTCTCTCCTTCCATGTTTCATTTTACGTAATTTTTTTAGCCCTCTTTCCTTCCGAACCAATCACAGCACAGGATTTTTTACACGTGGTCATTGTTGTACCGCTGAGAGATTTGTTTGCTGGCTCGCACCCGTGGGCGCCATCTTGGTTTTGAATTCACATGTCTTCTCAACGTTCTTGAACGAATCGACTGAAGGTTGCTGTTACCAGTTGGCATCGAAATAAAAGCCATGGAGACTTTGTTGGAGCAACAAAGGAGAATTCACGAGGAAAGGGAGAGGCTGGAAAAGGCGATGGTAGATGAAATATTGCACAAGAAACAATCGGTAAGGAAGTTAAAATTTTTGTTTTTGTGACTCCAACCATCTCCTTGGAGCTCGAGTTATTTTTCGATGCCGTTGCTTCTTCTCTATCAATGTTAAATGCAGTGATGGAAAAACCGGAGCGATTGCAGAATACCCGGCCCATTTCGAGCAATCTAGCCGAAAAACCCATAACCGAAAAGGACAGCTTTGTATCGATAGCTACAGTGTAGATTGAAGTTGTTACTTCATTGATTACAAACAATTCTATCTATGCATGGTCTTCAAGTGTCTCTGAGAGCCTGCAGAGTTTACATGTCATTATTAAAAAAATAAATGTTAACTAACTAGCGATAACTAATTAACTAACTAACTAGCAATAACTAAAGTGAAACTAGCAAAACTTCTGTTAAAATTTATAGTTAACTCTGGTAAGTGCCATACACAAGCTAGTAGATCACTGTGATAGGTGTCACTAGCCGGCTAGTATGCTTACTTTATGCCTTTATTTGTTTCAGTAGTGTACATGTAGCAGCTCTCGAAAGCTTGTAATTGTCGATTGTGCCTCTCTTCCACCGGCCCTTCAATTTGAATTTAAAAAGTCACTTATGATCAGATTATACACCTTGAATCTGTGGCAAATTTTATACCAGCCTAGTTAAGTGAACAGTTGCTTTCTTGTGAATGGACACAACAAATCATAATTTCCTCGCGAAGGCCCGAGCGTAGCGAGGTTAATAAATTTGTCAGGCCGAGCCGGCCCGACCAGAGCTAAACTGCGCGAATCCAAGCGAAAAATATGTGTATATGTTTATACCTTTGAAGGTGTCCGCATTGTTGCCTGGCAACAGTGAAAAACAAAGTATGAATGACGTCAGACTGTCTGGCGTTGTCTGGAGCAAAATTTGCATACACCAGAAAAAATATGCGTGCATGATCAAATTTCAACTGCAATGTTCATCAATATTCACTGGATACAGAACTATCTCTCCAGAATCTTTTCCCTTTCTTTTAGAAATCTTTTTTGTAAAAGATTGCATTGAAGAAATTACACGTTTTGTGGCTGCGGTAAAATAATTTTCCGTGGGAAATGAATTCATCGAACACGACAGCGCTGCATGCCCGTTATACATTACGTTGCGTCAGAAATAGATTTTCAACCACAAACTAGCCTGTGGAACTACGAAAAGACCATGTTCATCAAAAAAAAATCCTATGCCCCATTTAATCTCCTCATTTGAAGCTACAATACGAGTAAAGAGGGCTTTCCACCCAGCCCCAGCTTTGCGAGGTTTTGCGAGTCACATATTTCTAGTATTATTTTGTTTTTTCTATGTCCATTAAGGGTAAAGAGCAAATTAATGCAGACCACCAAGTAAAGATTTTGCTGGAGGTAATAATATTTAAATATATATATTTTTTATATGACTGTTAAGATCTTTAGTTAATTGTTTATTTATAAACAGATTTTTTGTGAGATATTGGGGTGTAACTCTGTCCTTATTCAAATGCAATTAGTTCCTAGATTAAGGGCCAAGGGCTAATTAATTTTTTACATGGTCTTTGAGAATGAACACATGATCAACACAACTGAAGGGCTCATAGCACAACTGTCGCATATCAAACTTGAGGTCAATTTTTCATTTCACTCAAAATTGACTGGATTTTTTTTTTATGTGGCTTTCAATTTAATCAAAGAACATTGAGCTGTGTTTCTTTACTCCAAAACATCTGTTTTTCCGCTTTTTTATTAATTTTCTTTTGCTGACTCAATATGGCTGATGCATAAATGAATGCAAGAGAAATAATTGCTAATAATGTACACTTCTCCTTTTCTTCCTTTTGGGCTTAGCGTTCAGCGGGAGGAGCAGAATCGTTGTCAGGCCTTTATGAGGATAAGGATGGGTAAATAATTATTCCTTTTTATATCATTCTGCATTTTCTTATTATAAGAAGCTGGTTGTCATGGCATATTAACTTTGTTACATTGTGTTGTTTCATAGCTTACGCAAAGAAGAAGTATCGGCACTGTCTGGGCCAAATGAGTTTGCTGAATTTTATGGCCGCCTTAGAAGTCTTAAAGATTATCATCGCAAGTTCCCCAATGAGGTACACATATATTTTACTATGCCTACAATGTGTATGTCATAGGACTTGGGAGTACCAGGAAATAGGTTTGGAGAAACAAGGTTACAGAAACAAAATTTATGTTTCTCCTCCAAAAATATAAATAAAGAAATAAATAAATAAATAATAAAATGAAGAAAGCGTTTCTCCCTCTTAGCCATAGAAGGAACATGCTCTATAAGCCAGAAGTTCCTCTCAGCAGCAAGAAAAGTTATTGAATGAAAAAAAATATATACACATGTATATTGTTGATTTATGGGTGCAAATTTTGCTGTCCAGTTCAGCTACAAACATAGTTGAAAATTAATTTTTAATGTTTCTGCAGTTTTTCCTTTTTTTAATCTACATGTAGTCCATTACTTCACTTGCTGCTAATAATTATTATAACACACAAACTGTGAGTTTGAAACAGAACTACATACTCTACATGTACATGTATTGACAGTGTCTCACATGAGTCGTTGCTTCAATGACAACCACTGAGACAGAAATAAACAAAAGGATTATTGTAAGTCTACCTTTGTTGAGATAACCACAATCATATAAATAATTTTATACAGTGTGAGTTAGCTGAAGACAACAGGTAAATTGTCATTAATCATAACTTAAAATCTAACTTTCATGTAATAGAAGGTTAAGAGATCACGCCAAACAAGTCCAGTGGTTGATGCTTGTTCAAATTTCATGTTAGCAGGTGCTTAGTTGAAGGAATACAGTTTGTTTGGTGTTATATCCATATGTTGCATCCATTCTAATAGTTTGCTGCAATTTATTTTTAACTTTATTAGTTGTTAATTTTTTAAATTTAATTATTTCGCCAGGTTGCAGAACCAATGCAATTAGAGTTTATGAAATTGAAGGAGGCTCGTGAAAATCCTTTAGAAGAAATTCAAAGTAAGCTCACGCCAGTAGAAATATACAACTTGTTTAATTTAATATTATAGTGTCATAATTAAAATTTTTACTTTGTAATGGCATTACCTTAGTTTATGTAAGTGATACTCTTTGTTTTGTAGATAAATTTAATTCGACATGGGGTAAGATTGTTTGTCATCCTGGGCCCAGTTGTTCAAAGCCCGATTAAGCTAATCCTGGGTTAACGTAAACTTGGATTTTAGTTTAATTACTATACAATAAATGTTTTTCGAAAAGGTTTTGTCCTCAGTTTTGACTTAGACTTTTCTTTGCCCTTAGCTTAAAATGACCTTTGTAAGGCATTTTTAACAAGCGAAATGAAAACCTTGATTAACTTTTAATGGTGGATTAGCGTTAATCGGCTTTCGAACAACCCGGCCCAGGTGTATCAAGTCTGTTTGACACCAGTAACACTGTTCATTATTAAATAAACCTAACATCTTTTCCCTTGGTCTTACTTAGATTTGGTAGAGTTTACAGATGAAGAAGGGTACGGAAAATATCTGGATCTACATGAAGTTTACGACAAGTTCCTTAACCTGAGGGGGGTGGAGGTGAGTGACATCATTAGGCTAAGCTAGAGGATGGCTACCATTCAGTAAATGAATGAAGCATGAATTGAGCATTAGCTTATCAGAATTGTAAAGAATGATTCATTTCTCTGTGATTTTTTTTTTTACAGCGCATTGACTACCTAACCTACCTGGAAACATTTGACAGATTGTTCGACATTCCTAAAGAAAAGAAAAACCCAGAGTATAGAAGGTTGGGTACAGTTATCACTATGATTTTTATTATAAAATTCATCCACTTATGTTTTGTAGAAAATTTTTATACGTTTGTCTGGCCTGATTTAAATAATTATAATAATTTTCATTTACATGTTGTGGTTAATTTATTATTATTATTATTATTATTATTATTATTATTATTTTATTTTTTTTTTGGTTGAAAAGTTTTCAAACCAGTTTCATTTTTCTTTTCCTTTATGCAGTATTCATTACCATAATCTGAGACAAAGGCCAGAAAGCCCCCCCAATTTTTGAACCACAATATACACACATAAAATAATTAATCCAGATAAAAGCTCCAGTGCCTAATTTCTTCTTATAATTTTAATTATTGAAGATAAAATATTTTAAAATGCGTGAAGAGAATTTCCCAACTACAGCAAACTCTCTTTATTGCAGATACCCTTGAGACCACGAGTTAATGTCCTTAATAGAGAGAGTCCGTAATAGTGGGAATACATTTCAGTCAAACGTCTGTAATTTATTTTTGCTGGGGATTTAATTGCTGTCCCTGTTATCGGGGTGTCTTAAATAGCAAGGTGTCCACAAGGCGAGAGAATGGTGAGGAGATTATGCATGTTGCGCTCAATGTGAAAGGAAAGCCACATTTCTAGGGATGTCACTTAGAAACTTTTTTTTTTCTTGTTTATCAGGTACATTGAAGCTCTGCTGGATTACATATATGACTATTGTCAAAGGGTTTTACCACTCTATGACCTGGAAGGGGTAAGTACAAACTGCACATGTAAATTTGAAACCGCGTTAGGGCCAGCACCAATTTAGGTGCTAGCTTTGCAGTATGTCACCTGACGATGACAAGCCTGTGGTACAAGTTGTTTCACATACAAGGCTTTAGGATTGAGAAACATGTTTTAAAAGTATACAACAATAATGTTGGAATTTACGATGACAAGGAGGCAGCAGTGTCCCTGAACTTAACAATCTTAGGAAGCGGGTTAGCGCTGAGGATATTTTAAAGATTTTAAGTTTGACTGGATGTCTGCATCTACCACACGTTACAGACAACGGGATTTTGTATACTATTAATCATTGTAGTCACTACCTGATATATATTTTAATGTAGATTAGGTTAGTTTAGTCTTATACATGCAGCCCCACAAGCTAATAGCTTTAAAAATCATGTATAAATAAAAGTTATGTATACATGTATGTATGTAAATACTTGTATTCTGGGTAGAATGTGTTTCGTAGAGTGCTCAATTCGTTTGATTGAAGAGCAATGTATAATTCTTGACAGAAGTTCAGGCTTCAGGAGTTTTCATCGTTTATTGCGACAATACTGTTTCGTATGGTTCGAAGTTATCGGACCACACTCATCAGGCAATTTTTAATGACTGACTTTTCAAATAACAGGCTGGCAGTAAAATATGGGTGGTTACTATAGAGATGCGTTATATTCAGTAGAGTATCTAGGTAACAGGTGCATCGTGCCTTAGTTGCGTTACTCTAAAGTTCTGCAGTACATATCTCTTTCTGTGGCGGCACGAACTCGCTAGTATGTATGTATGTATGTATGTATGTACAACTGTAGCGATAGGCAGTGTTAAATGATGAGAGTTGTATGTGACTTTTTGCATGACAGCAGTACCGCACACAACATAAATCATATATAAGGCTAGGCAAAAGTCATACCGTGCTACTGATGAGATTTAACTATCGTCCTCCTCCTCCTCCTCCTCCTCCTCCTTCTTCTGGGTTTCAGGCTTATTTGTAGCGGCTCAAGTCACAAAGATCTTTTTCTGTCTCTCTTACCACATTTACAATTGAATATATTTGGATTTATCTTTATTTACACTTTAGGAGCTTGGCAAAGTCATGTCAGAGTTTGATGAACAGTGGACGAAAGGAACATTTCCTGGATGGACGGTAATTTTATAATTTTACAATGTTGCATGTGAGTATACAGTGGAGATAGAGTGTCGAGTGCATGAGCAGTGATAGAAAGGGTTTTGGTGAAAAATCAAACTGGGATAGCTGTTAACAGACATCTTACAAAAATGGCTTTGACTTTATTATAGGTTTGTTTGAATTTAAGTTAGTGTGGCTAACCTCATTCAGGTTTAAAAGTTCTTTTGAATTATTAACTCAAAATCAAGTTTTGTCAGTTTAACTGAGTTGCATAAAAGAACTTTTAAAAGGCAGTGTCGCCAATTTTTTGTGTCATTTTGAATGGCCAAAAACACATTTGAATTGGTCAAAATAATGATTCAGTTGTGTTAACAATCCCTCCTACATTTAGTGTACAGATGGCTAGGATGGAAATGGATTGCATCTTGAAAAAAGTGGCCAATTTTTTCAAGTTCTTCCTGTATGTTGTAGAAAAGTTACTTAAAACTGATTATAGTTTTTCCATTCTCTTAGGAATCCCTTAGTCTTTTCTCCCAGGTGGTGCTCTAACAACAATTTCATGTTAGAAAAAGGTTCTTTGTCAAATATTTGAGATGTTTTGACCAAAATACAGCAAAATCTCTACGACAGTGCCCCTTTAAAGGGGAAGTATCACAGGGATTTTGACCTTTTGTAGTGAAAATGGTGCGACAACACCTTCACTTAGTTACAAAATAATTCTGGAACATCAAGAAAAATAAATCATCTGAATTCTTGATAGGAACAACTGATGACCTGCTCTGGTGCATGCTGGAAATGAAAATGCGAGAACTTGAAATCAGTTATCCTAACTTTTTTCAAGTTGCATTCCATTCTAACCATCCCATCTGTAGCCAGAGACACTCTTTGATAGTCTTAGCACACTGGGGTGACAATCTACAACAAATTAAGCAAGACTTTTAGGTTTCTGTTGATGAAAAACGTTTTGGAGTTTTGGAGTTTTTGATATAACACCAAATTTCCATCATGATACTTCCCCTTTAAACTGGTGGACAATTTTGTATTTAGAGTTTGTTTAAAGTGCCTATGAACCGAATATTGTTTTTATTTAGTTTTAAAGGTTACCTTAAAAAATGCAGGTTTCCAAAGTTTGAGAACTGTAGACTTAAAAATGACGATTTTACAAGCCTTCAAAATCCTGCTATTTTAACCTAAAAATGGTCAGGGGAATGGGCCGAGATTTTTCCAAATTCACCAAACCGTGACGTCACTTTGTTGCCACGGGTTTGTTTGTGTTGTCAAAGTGCCTTGTTGGGAAGTGAGCGAGCTTGGAAGGAAACATGTCTAGCAATTCAGAAATGAGCGAATTTTCAGATATGTCCGGTAACCCCGAGGATGAAGATGTCGAAGAGGGAAACGATGAACATTACGATGTAACTTATAGCGAAATTACGCCATATCAAGACGAACCTCAAGAAGCATGAAACTTGTCTCACCTGTTGTTTACTTCGCTCGCTAAGTTCTTCTTGACCTGGTGGAGTAGTAGTATCCCTCGTTGGGATCGCGTCCTTTTTCAGGCAATAGAGACCTTAACCAAACACTGGAGGCGGTGAGGTGGACGTCAACCGGAAGTAAAATTTCCTGCTCTCAAGCTAATTAGCATAATCATGTGGAGTGTTGCCCGCGTCTTCCAACAGTGGCGGCGGCGAGAAAGGTAGGTTTGGCCGCCTCGAGAGACGGTCGCTTTATTTTCTGATTTGTAGCACGTAAAATACACGGAAACTCCTCCGTAAAAGCAAAGAAGTGTTTTTTGATGTTTATATTTGTATTTTATTTGTAAATATATTTGAAATTTCTTTTGCTTTACAGCGAAAATCACTCGTTACATTGGAGGCGTGAGTGAAGAAGAAAGATGGCAACCGAAGCCCGCAGCGAAGGAGAGAAAAGCAAAAGAAATGGGTGAGTTTCCTGAGATTCACATCATTCCGAGCGACGTCTATGTCTTGTAGACTTTAAAACTTTAGATTGCAAGTACTTGCTTGTAAAAAATGCTGTTTTGTTCTTCCGATTTGTCACTAAACTTTGGAATATATTAATAAGGTTTTGTTGACTCTCTTCTAGCTCGATCATGGAATGGACAGAAGCTCACGATTTGATCCTAGCGAAAGAAGTCAGAGCTTCAGAACCATGGCTCTTCAAACCAAGGACTGTTGATCGAGGAAAAGTATGGAATGCCATCACGGATCGTCTGAATGACGAAACCTCTGTGAAATTTCAGGTGAAGAAGAAAAACGTACAGGAACATTTCAAACTACTACTGGACAAATTCAAGGCGAAACGAAAACATCAGGCGAAACTGAGTGGAGTTGACATCGAAGATAGCGAGATGGATATCCTGATGGAAGAGATATCAGAAAAATGGGAGGAGGCAGAGGCCAGTGACCTTGGTTGCACTAGTAAAGAAAAGGCTGATTCAGATCGAGCGATTGGTGAAGAAATAAGGCGGAAAGCTTGTGAAAAGCTCGGAGAAACGAGTAAACGAAATGCGGGGGAAAAGGCCGAGCCTGTAGCCAAGAAGTCGAGAAGAAGTGGAAGTGAAACTCTTGATTTTCTCAGGGAAAAGATGGGGGCTCGACAAGCTGAAACAGAGCGTCAGGCAGAGATGCAACAAGAATTGCTCACCATGATGCAAAACCAGAATGCAGCCATACTACAGATTTTGAACAAAATGGCTGACAAGTAACTGAGCAATCCTTTCATATACATTTTTTCTTGTCTTCTTCATCACTGTTGTTCAGGTTATAAACTAAGCTTTGACCAACTTATTTTATTTTGGATGTCATTTAGGGTTGGTCTAATGTTGATGATTCTAAGTTTAATCTATGCATATGTTTAAAACGAAGGGATTCGTATTGTGTTACATTTTACTGGTTTATTTAATTTAATTTATTTCGTTTAATTTTGCATGCATCAAATCTTCTACTCCCTGCTTCACTGGAATGTAACAGTTGGGCCACAAACTATGTCAGAGTAATGTTAACAATATTTTTTATTCATTTCATACATGATCACTCTGTGATAAAAGTGTAAAATGTATAGATCAGAGATTGTTCTGTAACAATCACAGACTCATGACGGATTATCCTAGTGTTGGTGCAAAATAGCTAACTGAAACACCAAACTGAGATGCCAAAATGTGGGAGTGGTCCCAAGATGTGAATTTGTTTTCTTATTAGACTAATTCATCTAAGCATTTACTGAATGACTGTTTCAGTACAACTTTTATCAGGTTACATCTCTTGTTCATGTTTGGTTTAAATAAAATAGTCCTGCAGAGCTGGTGGGTCCAAATCAAAGTACTCTGATGTCATGTTTCCGTAGAGACAAGTCAAGGCATTTCGTAGAATGGCACATACCAAGTACATTTTCCCTACACTACTAAGCCCTATCTTTAAATTCCTCTTGAAATCTATAAACTTCCAGGACGTGGCAACATTGTTAAACAACCATTCTACAGCTTCTCTAACTTTGCTCATGGATGTGTTGAATGCTTGCATCTGAGGGGTCAACACCCTGTCTCTAAATGGCTGGATCAGATGAGCCCTCATGGGATAGGCAGGGTCCCCATATATGCACATAAGCTGCCCCCCTGGTAAGAATGCATGGTGATTCAAGAGAGGCAGTAATTGTGAGTCTGCTAAAATCCCAGAATCATGCCGCCTGCCCTCTGCAAAAAAGAACATTTTACAGTATTTGATTTAGTAACTGGTGAAAAAGTAATGACCTACACCCTAGTGTTGTTAACTATTTCATAAAAAGTGGTGAGGAAAACAAGTGATTTCCTGACTTCAAAAAATGACAATAAAGTACTGATTTGGTTGACTGACATTCAAAACAAGGATGTAGTTAGGATTTGCTTGAGGGGGTTCTTTTTGTTACCATTTATCTCATATATGTTCTGCATTTTTTTGTACAAAGAGGGGAGTACGCCCTGTTAAAAAACAAGATACTTGAGTACCAAATATACTTACCAACAGGGCCGTACATGTTAGCGATGAGTCCATTTGGACGAGCAATGGACTGAAACTTAAGCGCATGAACACGTTTATGGCCGTTATACACCACGCATTGGTGCTCTCTGGGTCTGCAAATTGGCCGGACAGTTCCATCGATAAAGCCGAAGCAATTGTTCAATGCAGCTCCCTTCGATGAGACTGCATCAGCATATAATTGAAGCTGCGCCGGTTGCAGAATAGCTTGGTTCCATTGTAGAATTCTGTGACTGTGGGTGGTAAAGATATAATCTAGCACAGTATTTGTGACCATGCTCATAACAGGCACCGGCCGACCAAAGCGCGCTATCATGTCTGAGTGTCTGCAGGGATATGAAAGTCGTCGGAGCAGCATACAGAGTCCCTCCATTCCATCGGCCACTGACCGCTGATGGCACACAAACTGATTAGGTATTTGCAAGGCAGCAGCTAGCTCTGGAAGGTCGCATTTCTTGAATCTAAACTCTGCGAAACACTCTGAATCGTCCATCTCGTCCAGGTCAAATCGGCCGTAGTCTTCATAAGGAAAGTCGAGATTTTTCGACTTGTGTAAATCCCACAACAACAGAAATTCTTCCTCGTCTATGATGTCCTCAAAGCATGCAACAGCTAGAAGGTCTCGGACTTCTCAAAATGTTGCCATTATGCTCGTAAAATTTACGAACAAAGTCAAATTGGACCACTGAAAACGAAAGCAAAACAGCCGTCGCTCGCCGCCGCTTTCACGAAAGCTTAAATAATCTAATTTCGCGCCAAGAGGAGGCGGTCTCAACCCACTCCCGCGCAGCCATCGCCGCCTCCACCTAACCACCTCAAGTGTTTGCTTAAGGTCTCTAGTACTTTACTTTCATCCCCGCGGCCTCCATGCGGCTTAGAACGGATAAACTGCGTTCATAACACGAATCCTCGAAATGAGCCGAACAGAGTGAAGTGTATTTTGACGTCGGGTTCTTGAAATCATGCCTATGTCTGCGGACAAACTGGACCCATTTGGCCCTCCAGCCGGATCAGCGGGAAATTGGTACATTCGTATACCCGGGGTAAACGATCTGTTTTGGCAGCTTTGCTGGTTTGGCGTACCAGCAACGCAATACTGCCCTCGCTGCCTCTTTTCCTCCATATTGCGGGAATGAATTTGGCAACAAAGTGACGTCAGAGGTTGATATCACGTGGTATTTTGGCCGCGCGATTCAAATACCATTTTTGAGAGTAAAATAGCATGACTTTAAAGGCTTGTAAAATCGTCATTTTTAAGTCTACATTTCTCAAACTTTGGAAACCTGTATTTTTAAAAGTAAACTTTAAAACTAAATGAAAACAATTTTCGGTTCATAGGCACTTTAATGGCTCTCAAACACCTACATGTAGGCCCTGGGGGTGAATTTGCAATGGTGGAGTGCAAGTGTGTACCTGGCTTAGACTTAGACTTTTGCTATCAGAGATAGCAGTGATGAGCTGGGAGTTAGTTTCTATATCAGTGATGAATGATGATGATGATGATGATGATGATGGTGATGAATTATGTACCATTTTGCTGATAAGATTTCTTAATTTATTCATGTTGCAGAAAGATGCCAGTAGTGCATTAGCACATTCTGGTGCCCATCTGGACCTTTCTGCATTTTCTTCTCCAGAGGTAGGATTATAATATTGTACTGTAAAGAAGGCCTATTTAATTTGAGACAAAATATTGTTTAGGGAGGGGGGCATGTACAGAGAGATAAGATAAAGATTAGGGAAGGGAAGGGAGGTAAGGGTTAGGTTAGCCCCCCTGCCCCTAAAAAAAGCACGCCCCATTGCTTAACTTAGCTGTATGGGTTAGTATTATTTTACCTAGGTTAAATGTAGATCACCAATTCAACTATGGATGGAAATGTGTTTGGCCTAAAACCAGATTCCACCTGCAACACACACACTTGGTGATTTTCACTGACAGTATTTTAAAAAAATAACTTTTTTGTTATTTTGTCTTTCATTTTCAAGGAATTGGCTTCCTTGGGACTTGATCGACTTAAACAAGCTCTTCAAGCTCTTGGATTGAAATGTGGAGGGTAGGTGTCACAGCTGCAGAGGTATTTTTGTGGTACATGAAGGTGTACTGCAAGGTGAACTATAAATACAACTGTACAACTTTTGCCATACTGCTGAGTGAGGGGTGGGGTGGGTTGGGAGGAGAGAGGGGGATCCCTTTATCTCCTTAAGTAGAGATGATGGCAATGCCACTGACAATGTTACTTAAGAGTTAAATTAATTGTGTTCTCTGAATAAGTTTGTAATAGCTTCAACTCATTTTGTTCGTGCTATGTAGCCAAAGTATCCAGGAGCTTAATTGTAGTGGCAGCTTTGAAGTTCTGAAGGAGAAAAAAAAAATTAATAATCATGAGGACGGCAAAACATTGTTCTTTTCTGATACTGCTAGCTTTTATTTTAAAATGTTTTGAAAAATTAATTAAATTATATTTTAATTAATCTTAAGCATGATTTTTGTAACTGAAGATGTGCTGTACCTTAATAATATTAGACTTGCTAATTAAAAGTATTGTTTTCTGAGTCTTGTTACCATCATCCTCATTACTGCTAAAGATCCCTAGCATGATTAACAAAACTGTCCTTGTCCAGTTAATTTGACTTTCCCTGGAATTTCACACATTGATACAAAGAGTTACTTGAAAGTAGACTGTCTGCATGTATCTCTATTATCATACCAAGTATTTTTTGTAAGACTTTCTTGTTTTACTTTTCCAGCACACTTGAAGATAGGGCCCAAAGGCTTTTCAGCACAAAAGGTGTGACTTGAGAGGAACAATAGTAATTATGAGTTCTCTCATAATGTACCAGCAGCTGCCAATTTTGTTGCTTATGGATAATTATTTGTCGCTTGGTTCCCCAAGACCCTTTTGGACTTAGCGACAGCCCTTCCTGCCTTCTACTCCTGTTACCTGTATGTTAACTTGTCAACTACTACAAAACGCCGTGAGAGGGCTGGCAATATTGACATATGTACAGGGCTGTGAATCAATTTAGCTTATTTTACTGACGGGGATGTTTTGGTTCCAAAAAATTTTGAAACATTGCTGGTAATCTAGTTAGTTTCTCAGCATAGTTAAGTTGAGAATGTGCCATGAGAAACTTTCACATCCCAGAAGGATCAAGGTAACAATATTTCACGTCTGTTACAGCAGAACATGTTGTTTAATCAGATAAAATTTATTGAAAATTTCTTTACTTGATAAGAGATAAGCAAGTTTTTATCTATCTGAGTTGCATTTTAATGTTAACATCCACATACACAAGGAAGCGTGTTTCATCAGATATATCCAAACAATGAGAAGTAGGTTGAAATAGCGAGGCTTAGCCAAGATTTTTTAAACAAGTTCAAGGTGTTTGGATATGTGATGAAACACACTTTTGAGTGTTTGTTATGGCTTCTCAAATGATCAATAATAGTAATTAGGAACACATATCCAAATCGCGCTGCAGTAGTTTTTTTCTTTGTTTTCTCTTGATGAATTATTAATGAATTTGAGAACTTTAAATGAACGTTATAATTGATATTGTATGTCTCTTTACAGGAGTGCCATTAGATCAGCTAGACCCATCTGTATTTGCTAAAGCAAGAGCTGGCAAGGGACGAGACAATGTACAAAAACAAAGAGAGATAGCTGCTCTTGAAGCTCAGGTTTATCACTTAACAGAAATACTTGGCGTAAGTTTTTTTTTCCTTCTTGCTTTCCTCAAGTAGGTTGAATGTGATAAAGAGAAAGGTGGTGATTGTGGAGCTACATGTTGTTGTGAAATGAGTGAAATGTTTTCAGCATGTCTGAGAATAGGAGACTTTAAGAATCAGATTCCCTTATAATCAAACTCATGAACTTCTGTATGCTGGCCAGATTCTCTTACAACTGGGCTACTTCAAGACTCATGGCTGGCTAGGCCATTTACTAGGTTCCTACCTGACACACGTCCTGCCACTGTTAAGATCAGCAATGTTGAAAATGTTTTATGGGGTGACAAAGAAAGAGTGGTAGTTTACATGTAGTACAGTCAACTCTCGCCTTGCAGACACCTCGCTGTTATGGACACCCCGATAATACGGACAGCAGCTAAATCCCCGGCAAAAATAAATTGCAGAAATTTGACTAAAATAAACTCCCGCTATTACGGACTCTCGCTATTAAGGACACTAACTTGCGGTTCCGAGGGTGTCCGCAATAAAGGGAGTTGACTGTATTAAGTTTAGTAATGAAATAATAAAATGCAATGTTCAGCACAATATGAGTATGGGCCAGAAAAACAGTCAGTCCCTGACAGTAGTCAAAACCATAACCTTGCTTGCACTGGTCAGATGATTTGACCACTGGGTTTACTGGAAGACTCATGATGACCTAGGCACTGTGCGTAAAGGGGTGTACTGTCATGGAGATTTTGCTGTATGTTTGTCAAAACTAAGCAAATATTTAACTGAGAACCTCTTTTCTAACATGAAATAACTGTAAGAGCACCGGGAGGAAAATATGAAATGATTTCTCAGAGGAACAATAAACTCTAATCAGTTTTTTGCGATTTTTCCAAAATACTCAGAAGGAACTTAAAAAAATTGGCATCATTTCCATCTTAGCCATCTGCAGCCAAAGATCAATGATAATACATGTAGTTTCTGTGCACTAGTAGAGTTATTGTGAACAAAAGTGAACCACTATTTTAACATTTACAATATGTTTTTTGATTATTGAAAGTGACACTAAATATAGGTGACTCTACACCTTAAATTGTTTCATATGTGACTTGTGTGTTGCAGACAGTTTTACAGTTTGCTAGGATTATTGCTTGTACTTTACAGAGCTCTTCTTTATCATTTTGTTACTTTAACTTCATCAATGAAGTTCAAGGTTTATACTGGATCAGTTGCAATAAGGTCACCGTGGTACTTCTTGATTTTTCAGGAACAAAGGCAAGCCACACGAGAAAATGTTGAAAGAAAGCAAGCACGCACATCAGATGAATTAGAGGTATGTTCAACTTTTTTATGCATTCTGGTAATTTCCATACAAGAACATAATTATTTGCACAACAGAAAGAAAGCGGATAGGAATAGAAGTGCATTTTCTAATTTTGTCGATTTTGTTGCAGGAAGAGGAAGAGCATGAAGAAGGCCATGAGTCTGATTCTGACGATGAAGAAACTGTTCTTTATAATCCTAAAAACCTACCTTTAGGATGGGATGGAAAGGTACATTCTATTTTATACTTGTAATGTATAGCCATTTCTGTGATGTATGATCCTTGATTTCCACACAAGTCTGTTGGCCATATTGGGAGTTAGTTCTTGTTACTTTTATTTGTACGATAAAAATAATTTAACAGCCAGTTTTCTAGACAAAACCAGGCTCTCTTATGCCTCTTGAGCTCACCAATTTCTACCTTCATGATACCAGATCTGGGGACTGAACCCAGAGTCCGCTTTTGGGAGTTGAGTGTTCTCACTTCTGTGCCCTTCCTTTCTCAGCAAATTCACTAAGCATGTGGATTTGTTATAATCTTTGTTACAGGGTATTTGGGGTTGGTTGTGAGAGCTGTTTTCAGTTAACTGTTGAAAGTAATAATTATTTAACATACTGCACCGAGGTGATTGATGAACAAAAAACATGCACCACCTCTTGACCAATTAGAATTAAAACCAAGGCCATCACGATTACCCTGTGAGATGAGATCATGCCTTTCTTGGCTTTTATGACAGGGGGAACAAGCCAGAAAAGGTTTCTGGTCTCGCCGGTTAATTCGTGATTTTTTCTGTGCTTGCATACCCTGCTAGCAGAGCGTTTCTTTCTATCAAGTCTTCTAGCATGTACCAAGTCGTTCGTGTCTCTGGTATTTCACGTAGTTGGTTTGTTAAAGAGAACAGTAATTAGATGTTGTTCACCACTGGGGCGTAGAGGATTGACCGACTGTTTTTGTTGTCTATAGCCTATCCCTTACTGGCTGTACAAGTTACATGGACTCAACATAAGCTACAGCTGCGAAATATGTGGAAACTACACCTACAGGTATGAATATAGAAACATCCTTCTGTTTTCGTGAATTTCATTCCTCACTGGAGAAGGGGGCTTTAAGTAATGTTGCATTGCAATGTGGACATGATGTCTCTGTTCCAGGAACCGTCTAAGTATGCATGTTCATGATATATTTTGTGTTGATCCAGCAGCAGCACAGAACCATGGAGTTGCGTTTTTGAGTAAAGTCAATACAATCTAGCTGACACCTGTAGATTACTACGGTTTTTGTTAATTTCTTTTTTGTTGTTTGTTCTGCAAATACTCTTCTCTCAGTCGCGCAAAACATTTGCACATTGTAGCCATTGCTAAAGAGTAGTTATTTGCTGTTTTATTCTAGGGGTCCAAAAGCTTTCCAGAGGCACTTCGCGGTATGTTTGTTTCTGTAAACGTCACATTTAAAAATTATTATTTGAACATATTTGTTGGCGAAGTTTGCCCTAAGAGTGACTACGCTCATCGGGAGGGCTCACTTCAAAAATATACATCAAGTTCAAGTTCAAGTTTATTTTTTGCCACTATAAAAAAATTAATGAAATTACAAGTATAATAATGATAAAATAAAGGGTGGCGAGGAAGCCCATGAGAAACCAAATAGCAACAAATAGAATTAGGTCAGAAACGACAGAAAAATAACAGTAATAACAAACCAAGAAGGTGAAAAGGAAAGCCAACGAGTGGAAGACATCAGTTTGGTCATTCCTTTGAAATCTCATAGATTCACTTTTGAAAGACTGAACATGAAAAAATAAATCGTTTTTTGTTCCAGCGGCAATGACGGCATACCAAACAGGAAAGCTGTTGTTACTTGTAATACAGATAAAGATGGCCAACTGTCGGAAAATATGAGAGCAGCATATGAGAGCAGTTTTGTTCTAAGAGTAAAATAAAGTGGACAATCCAAGAAAAAATGCTCAACTGTCTCGGTGTGGAAACCGAAGAAGCAGGAGATTCTCTACACCTTATTTTGAAAAGATAGTAGATACGCGCACATACAAATGTAACAGTTACTCAGTAGTGTACATATTATGGTTAATTCTCTAACATCTGATTGTTATGTCTTTATTCTTGCTTAGGAATGGCGTCACGCACATGGCATGAGATGTCTGGGAATTCCCAACACAGCTCATTTTGCCAACGTTACCTTGATAGAGGATGCAGTAGCATGTACCGTTTGTTTTATTTTTATAACTCTTGCTCTTTCTGACTTTTGAAGATGACCAAACTTGGTGCACAATTTAGTGATTATAGAAGATTTTGGCGTAAAATGAATTCCGAAAAAATAAGGTGTCTGAAACGTTCTCGGGCTTGCCCCAGTTGTTCAAAGGGCCGATAACTTTATTCAGCGGATAAAATGTATTGGTTGGAGCACATTTTATCAACTGGATAGCGTTATCCTCTCTTTGAACAACCAGGACCTGAGTGATGCTTATAGACAGCCACTGCACATGATCACATTTCACTTGCTCAGTTGCTGCTAGTTGTCTTCCAAGAAGTTATGCTTGAATTCTCATTGGATTGTCCCTCTCCACGAAAGCATGTGAATTGGCCAAATTTGTCACTCTGTTCTCGAAAGTTTTGCTGATCAATCCAGAGGGATGCTATAAAGCGAATTCCCATGCAAACACATCACCGCCGGTATAGCTCGCCATATGGGGCTTCTTGTCAAAATGAAAGGAAACCATTTAACTGGTGTATCACGTGTAACTTATGTCACGTCTCATTAACTTGCTTTTTGCCCTGACATGACGATTTAAATGACTGTATGTTTTGTTTACAGTGTGGCATAAATTAAAAGCTGTGAAAGCGAAAGAACGCTGGCTTCCTGAACAAGAGGCGAGTATACTTTAAATATTTTCATACTTCCAAGCGCAAACATTGAAGAAATGTAACGCGGTTTTAACTTTTGAATCTGTTCAAGAAATCGCACAGTCCCCTGCTTCCCGGGTGAGCGCTTAGTTTGGGAGAGCGAAATTTGGGAAGCTGGAGCCCAAGATACCGAGGGGGCAGTGGGGGTAACTACTCCACTCACCCGACCCCCCACCCTCAGCAGGTTGGCGCTACTAACTCTCTTGAGGTTATTTCTGCTTTTCGATATTTTGTCAAATACAGTTCTGTGTTTTTTCTCTCTTTTTTTTATTGTGATAGCTTCGGGGGATGTGCATTCGATTGGCATTCGATTGGCAAAGTGTAATCGGTTTCTACTTGAATAGATTTTACTTTACATTTTTTGTTAGTCTCCCCAATTTGCTCGGCTATCCAGATTTGAGACTTAAATAAAGTTGTTAATAATCTCGTACCCGGATCTTCTCTCTCTTCTGGGTGCGAGATTAACTTCTACATGTAATACATAACGTTGTCTAATCAGTAGTTATGATCAGCTTTCAACGTGAATGTCTCTAAATTTGTTATTGTTACTTCTCCAAAAACTCAAAGCAGAAACGTGGTGGTTCACACGCAAACAAATGAATACGATTGACTGTCGAAAATATTGAAAAATATGTTTACTTTGGTTTTAAATTTTAAGCTCTGACGTTGATTAGAACTGGTTCATTGTGGTATGGTTCTTCAGAACAAGTGTTATCTTTCTTCAACTAGTCAAGACATCTGAAATTTCGATTGCGAGTTTTCTTAGCGAGCTTTTGCTTTTTCCTTTTGCACCCTTGGGGAGCTTGCTTGTAAAATTTGTCAACCTCTGTTGAATTTTATTTGTAGGAGGAGTATGAAGATTCTCTTGGGAACGTTGTTAACAAGCGAACATTCGAGGATCTCAGTCGTCAAGGATTGCTGTGAGGATACCGTCACGCGTCACGCCTTACTCATTCTTGGAATGTTACATAATCCGGATTTTTTATAGACTGCAAGCAGTCCCTTTCTGGATAGTCGAGAGGTCGCGCGAAATAGCCGAGCGCGAAAAAAAAACTAGAGCGAACGAGGGGAAGGGGGCTTGGGGAGAGGCGGAAAAAGGGGAAAGGAAAAGAAAGGGACTGCGCTCTTAGCTGTAACAGACGCGCTCAGGATAACTCCACCCACAATTTGTTAAACCCATTAAAAATCCAATTAAAAATGACAGCTAATAAATAACAACTCCACACTGTTATTCAATGACCAGAGCACCGGGCCAGAACATTACTGATAAGGAGCGAAGGGGAATAATCGTCGAGCTTCTTTGAAGAGGCCAAAATTCTAATTTTATTTTCAGGGCCCAGATTAAAAGAAATCGACGACACAAACGCCCGAAGAGTAATTAAGAGCGTGGCTTAAAACAACTGGAAAGCTGTTGTTATATCATTTTAAAGCATCGTGCGGTGAATTGTTCCGCACGGATGCGAAAATTACATTGTACTTATTTTCTGAGAAAGGGGCTTCTACTGCTAACTTCTGTTCCTCTTTTAGAACTAAGCCGCCAAGTTGATCGCTTAAATTTACGAACACATCGCTGCTACTCTCTCTCACCGAAGCCATTTTCCTAGTTATCTGAAGTGTTGACATCAAACGTGTGAAGAAGTTAATTACACATCAAACTTGTCTGACAGCAGCTATTGTTTATGGACCAATCGGAATTTTCCGTTGCTGGTGCGACGGGAAATTCGAACGCGTTTGTTACAGTTAAGAGCGCAGTCCCTTTCTTTTCCTTCTCTCCCCCAGTCTCTTCTCGTTTATTTCTCCTCGCTCTAGTCTCGCTGCGCTATGAGTACACTATCTCGACTAACCAGAAAGGGACTGCTTGCAGTCTAGATTTTTGATAATCCAACGCGATAGTCTCAATCTTTTAGTTGTAAAGTATGCTCAATAAAACCTTTTCTTTATTTTATGTTGGTTTTGTGGCATTTGAAATATACAGTATTTTATTATACCTTCTCCTCGGGCACAAGAGCTGATTTCTTGAAACACATGATATTGCAGTTTTCAGTAGTCTGATTGGTTCCCTGTGACAAACGCTCGAGAGAGCGTTTCATTCGATTTCCGAATGCCCAGACGTTTTTTTTAACCCACTTCACGGTGTTTGGAAATCGGATGAAACACGCTTCCTCGTGTCTGGTGTATTACCTCTCAACGTACCTTACCAATGAAACCATCAGCGCAGTCTTCTCGTTTAAGTAAGCCCTTGCACACGAATAATTGGCCGCCGTTTTGAATTGGAGCGAACATGGCATATACTTGGAACACTGTATTCGCCATCACTATTTCCAGTGTCGACTGCCATGGTAATGTCTAGTTTTTCTCCGAGGTCTCCGGTTTTCCTCCCTCCCAAAAAAAAAAACCCTTCCAAATTTCAATTCGATTCTTGAGGGCCACCCTCCCTAAATGTTGTTATTTCGTAACTTGCTAAAAAATACACAGGCTATAAGTTTAAACGTTTTATATGTGCAAAAGGAATTCAAACAAAATCTACGCATTCTTAACATATAGGGCAACCGTAAACAGTACTTTTGGCATTCTTTCAAGCCTTCTCTCAGCCTTAACGTCTGGGGACCAGACTCGAATACAAACTGGTCCCGAGTATAATTGAGCAAAGCTTTCACTAACTGCGTTTACAACTGTTTTTCATTGGTTGTGAGATTGGCAAAAGCAACGACTCGGTCAAAACTTCTTCCAGGAAAATTATAATACATCCACTCTATAGATATTGCTAATAACTTATCTCAGATTCTCAAGTTTAGATTCAGCTACCACTAAATATATAATCCTTATGAAATAAAATAAAAGTCCTTAATCTAAATTGCTATTGATTAATCAGTTTAAGCACTGACCAGGCTTCAAAAGAATGGGTAAAGCGGAAAAACGCATTTCGCCGCAACAATATGAAAAATTCAGTTGGTCAGTGTTAAAACTCACGCTTAGACAACTCTCTTGACTTGACGTTTCATTCTCTGCAAAAAAAAGTAAAACTAAATAAATAAACAACCAAACACATAAATAAGCTGGGTGATCATATTAATGTAAACAGTAATTTTTGTTTACTCGATCCAGCTAGCAGTACTCCTTGATTATTTTGGAGGTTCGTCTAAGTTTCAGGTTTGCTGATTGATGATTTGCTGATTTACGTCCCAAAATACCGTTAATTTTTCCACTTTGGAGAAGTGTCAGCTAAATGTTAATTGTTTAAAGTAACAAAGAAAATTGTACTTACAAGGCGTCTTTTCTCCCAATTCAAGCGTCACGTCATCACCGATTAGTACAAACGGAGCCCAGTACTTTGCTGCAGAGAACGTCTCTGATTCTCGAAGAGATTTCATAGCGTTATGAAGAGCAACACTGGCGCTTCTTCCCTCTGACAGGTGTTGATAGAAACTCTTCATGAATGCCAATGTTGCCATGTCCGAAATTGCCCAGAGTGATACCAGAACAGAACGAGCACCAGCAGCCAGGAACGCCCTAGCAATCCCCACAACACCCTCAGACTTCAACTCCCCTCTACCACTATGACAACAACTAAGCACAACAAGCCTTGCTCGCAAACGGACTTCTTGCACATCTGATATTTTCAAAATATAATCCTCCTCTCTGGGTCCTTTGTTCTTTGACTTTAATCTTTTGTCTTGATTTTCTTCCCATCCGGGATTTGGAGCCAAAGCAATTTCTCCTGTTTCCTTGCGTCCATGGGCTGCGATATGAACCAAGGCAACTGATTTGATTCGCTTCAGTACCTCGTCTTTGGTTGCTTCCGTCCCTGTTAGTGGTGAGACGTTTAGAATTTTTCCTATCATTTCAACTTCCTCTTTTGCGTACTTCAGTTGCTTGAATTTTGGCTTTTGCACTTTCTGTAGACACGGATCTCCGACGAGCAGCACCCCTGTCTTATTGTGGCTTTCTAAACGGGAATCTGTGATGAGCTTTAAGCCCGTCAACGAGGGAACGGTGCGTATTCTGATAGATTCACTCAATGCAGGTAGTGGAGCCAAACACAACGGACCATCGGGGACAATAATTAATTCGTCACCTTGACACAAGTCTGCGATGGGACCAATCATTACATCATACAGTGGCTGCAGAGATTCGACAGTGCTGTGCGATGATTCTGATTGTTCTTCATCACCTGCTTTATGGGACGGTAGGTCAGTACTTAGCTCATCCTCATCTAGTGTACGATTCTCACATCTGACACCAACACCAGCCCCGAGTTGTTTGAAAGTACTTTCCATCAGGACAGCCAAGGAGTCTTCTTTCGCGCGTCCAGCCCCTATTTCCTTTTGTCTGAACTCAATCTTGTTTCCCTTTCCCATAACCCAGAAGCTGATTCTCTTGTGTTCAAGTCCTACAAAAACGGCTTGTGTGGGAAACTCATTGGTGATGTAAGATATTGTTTCTTTAGGGTCAATTGACGCTGGAAGACCTTTTGTGAGACCATACTGTATTGCCAGGCTATCGATCAAAGCCTGTGCTCGTCCTTGCTCGGCGGCACACAAAGCCTCGTCAATGTTTTCAAGTTTTATCAGAGTCCTCCATAAAGCAGAGTAATTATCACGGTAGAGGTGCCGAAAACTTATCTTCCAGACGTCTTCAGATTCGAGGCTAGCCCTTAGGATATCCAAGAGTTTTACACTGTCTCGATAACATTCTGAAGCCTTTTGAAAGTTGCCAAGGCTGTCGTATACATCGCCTAGATTTCCATAGGCCCGTCCCTCTCCAACGCTGTCGCCGACTTCTTTGGCAGTGGACAGATCTTCGTTGTAGCACTCTATGGCTTTCTCGAATTCTTTGAGGCTCTGATAAGCAATGCCAAGATTGGCATGGGCCTGCCCTTCTCGTGCTCTGTCGCCAAATTCCTTGGCACTGGAAAGATGTTTTTTGTGGTACTCTATGGCCGCTTGGAAGTCTCCGAGTCCTTGATATACATTGCCCAGATTGCCATAGGCCTGTCCTTGTCCAGGCTTGTCACCCAATTCTTCTGCAATGGACAGACGTCTTTGATGATGATTCACTGCTTCCTCAAACTGTCCCAGCATATCATAAGCAATGCCCAGATTGCCGTAGCATTTTCCTTCCTGGGGCCTGTTGCCCACTTTTTTGGCAATGGACAGACATTTTTTGTGATACTCTATGGCTTCTTGGAAGTTTCCGAGGCATTCATAAACATTGGCGAGACTGCCGTAGGCTCGTCCTTCTCCATCAATGTCGCCAACTTCTTTTGCAATGAAAAGGTAACTTTCGTGGCTTTTTATGGCTTCTAGGAATTTTCCGATGCACCGAAAAGAAATACCGAGATTGCAATATGCTCGTCCTTCTGCTGCCTTGTCACCAATTGTTTTTGCAATGGTTAAATCTTTGTTGTGGTACTCAACGGCTTGTTGGAAGTTTCCCTGACCTTTATAATAACTACCAAGATTGCTGTAAGCCCGTCCTTCTTCAGCAACGTCACTCAGCTCTTTGGCAATGGAAAGCTGTTTCTCGAGGTAAACTATAACTTTCTTGACTTGGCCGAGGCTACTATAAGCATTGGCAAGATTTCCATAGGCCCTTCCCTCTGCTGCCCTCTGTCGAAGTTCTTTGGCAATGGTCAGACGTTTTTCGTGGTACTCTATGGCTTCCTGGAAATTTCCGAGGCCATCATAAGCATTGCCCAAATTGCCATAGGCGCTTCCTTCTGAGGCCCTGTCCCCCACTTCTTTGGAAATAGAGAGATGTTTTGTATGATGCTCTATGGCTTCTCGGAATCTACCAAGACCCAGGCAAGCGTTGCCGAGATTGCAACGTGACCGTCCTTCTCCAACCCTGTCACCAAGTTGTTTGGCAATGGAGAGATTCTTTTGGTGGTATTCGATGGCCTCTTGGAAACTTCCAAGGCTTTGGTAAGCATTGCCTAGACTGCCATAGGCCCGACCTTCTCCGGGAATGTCGCCCACTTCTTTGGCAATGGTTAGCCGTTTTTGAAAGTATTCTAAGGCGTCTCTAAACTTACCGAGGCAAAGAAGAGCATTGCCGAGATTTCCATAGCTCTGCCCTTCTCTTGTCTTGTCTCCCAGTTGCTTGGAAATGGAGAGATGTTCTGTGTGGCAGTTTATTGCTTCCTGGAACTTTCCGAGCAGAGTATAAACATTGCCGAGATTACAACATGCTCGACCTTCTCCGGCCTTATCGCCGACTTCTTTGGCAATGGAAAGATCTTTGTTGTGGTACTCTGTCGCTTCTCGGAATTTTCCAAGTCTTTGATATGCAACGCCGATATTGCAACAGATGCGTCCCTCCCTGGACCTATCGCCCACTTCTTTGGCGTTCGATAAAGCTTTAAGAAGTTTCTCTATTAGTTCTGACTTGCTTTCTGTCATGTTTTAGGTAGCCTGTGAAATGTGTACATGTAAGTAAATAAATGCGTGTAACACAATGTACTTCAAGAAAACATGCATTCTGCACTGAAAGTGTCGATTTTGGCTTGGCAACAACCTAAAAGAACTATATTCTGTGCAATTAAGTGGTAAATTAGCTAGAATATAACTGTATTTGCGATTCTCACTATGCACCCGGAAAACCACTCTTAAAACGTTTTTTTCTTTTTGTAAGGTAACCGTTACTCAACTGGTCATTTTCAGTAGCCGACATTGAATCATCGCTTTAATGTGCACTGGACATAGGAATTGCTTTTTCACTCTGTACGTAGACGAAGTTTTTGAAACTATCACTTTTCCGTTTTATAAACGCTTTACTGTGAGTTACATGTACTTTCCCCATAAAATGTTTACCTCAAAACTATACCGGCACGAACAGAAAGTGACCGTGCCAGGGGTTAGCTAGACAATTAAAGGGCAACATACTGTAGTCAACGAGGCAAAGAAAGCGTCACGCGTTTTAGCTTTTCCAACCTTTGTTGGATGGGTCATGGATTACCCCCATTTCTTTTTTTTTTTTTTTTTTTTTTTTTTCTGATTTCAATGACACTTACACTGGCTAAGATCTTCTTTCCCCGCATATTCATAAGATTCCTGAAGTTGGCTCTTAGTTTACCCTTTCCAACGAATTTTTTTAAAATTTGCAAAAAGTTATATCTGAACTTGCCGATCACAGATCAATAGTACTGAAGTGGGGGTCTCTTCAAGTTAAAATACGGGGTGTTTTTAACAGGTTATAATGTTCCTATGGTAACCTATACCGTCAAGAAAATGATCATAACTTGTTCAAAATTAGGCATTTGTATGATACCATTACCATTGCATATCAACTCACAAAGCGTGAAAGTATTGATTCGTCAAAGTATAACTATAATAAGTTCTGAAAGCGCTGGAAACCGGTGCCAGCCACCTTAAGAGGTCGTTTGTTTAATTAATGACGGAAAAGAAACTGAGATACAATTTAACCAGGTAATGAATAATTATATGAGGAGCTCGATATTTCTATTGCGTGAAAGAAAACTTTTATTGTAGCGTATAACTTGTAACTTAGCAAGGTCACTGCAAAAAGCGCTAATTCGAATCACAAGCAACAGAATATTAATCCTGTAGGGCTTCATTGCACACTGGCCCCCAAAAAATATCGTGTAAAAATCATTCACAAGAAAATAAAACCTAATTGAAATAAAACTTGCAATTGTTGAGTTGTTAGATAGCTGTTGTCACGATCGGCCGAAAATTTGCGTTATCAAACTGCGTTACCGTCATGCATGCTCTCATGTCTGAGAAGTCAAATGAGGCATTATTTGGTGAGTCTGTTTTATGCTGTGTTTTCGTGTAGGTAAGTGATAATAAGAAAATATTTAGGCTATTGAGGGGGAAATTGTAGCGTTCGGGTTATCGTGATTAAGATTTGCTAAGTGCTAAGATTAAAGCGCTTCGGTAGGCCTTTAGCCCTCAAGAGAACCTCAGATATACATATACTTTACATCTGCTTGGGCAATTATCCTAATGTGACATCATAAATAAAACAAATTTGAACCATGATCTTCTCTAAACTCGGTCTCTAACAATTTCATTTAGCAACATTTCACTTATATCCTGATTAGTACTTTGGAGGCATGGCCTTGATTGTTTCATTTGAAAAATTATTTAACGAGGTTGTTACAACGGTGAATCTAACAGGAAACGATCCTGCGAACCATATCCACATTACTCCCAACAATTTAGTCAGTGGAATTTTCTTGCTATTCAAGTCACAAAACAGTGACAGAAAGAAGGCAGCGAAACCAAAGGCAAGCTTGGGAGACGCTGAGGTTAGTAAATTATCAAAATCTTATCGATACAACTACATTAAACGGGAAGTAGACTTTTAAGTCAAGTTGAGAGTTGCGCGAAGAGATACCTGGTTTCATTTGGCGGAAGCACAAGCAAAAGTAATGTGATGGCCATAGCATATGAAATGGCATTGGTCGTGGCAACGCAACCGTGAATATAGTAGACACAAACCCACTCACAGTTGGCCTTTTCTATCTGTTTTCACCGATATTTCTCTCGATATTTATAAACCGGCTAAGCGAAAGAGAACATTTGATCCTTTCGTTTGCATAGTGAATCTGGTGAATTAAGCTATGCATGCTTGTGCTTGTGTGCGAGGTGAATGAAAACCAGGCTTCTAAAAAGAAAGAAACTTTGAAAATGTTATCTACTTACCGCTCGCTTAAAAGCAGTCGAAAGCGATGAAAAGCACAATTTCAGTTCTTCTAAGGGCGCAGTTTAAAGAGCTTGGCAATAATTGTTACGCATCCGAATTTGATCAGATACGTCATCCTCCCACGCGCGCACAATGAAAGGTCATTTACATGGGTCTGGTGAGCACACAGACGTCAGTAGACTTTAAGTGTCATTTCACATGAAGTTTTCTGAACAGTAGAAAATACCCCACCTAGCGCTAACTGTAGCCTTGAGCGGAAACGCCGCAACGCTTTGCCCAGCTCAGTTTTTGGAGAAAATGACGCATTTCGGATATACAAAAAAAAAATCTCTCTAGCTGCGCATTTCTTACAATGGATGGACATTAAAATATAACAGCCTCAGCTTGGCTTTTTATCTAGTTTTTCGCATTTCAAACAATATAGCATTAAATATTATATTAATAAATACACTTCACCATCACAAAAGCGCAATAATAATCTGAAAGAAACCTTAGTCCCTAAGCCCCCTAGGCAGGGGTCTTTTTGGCTAGTCACGCATTCCTCCCTGAGGAATACTGTGTGCATGTGGTATGAAATTCCTTTTATGTGGTTCATTTTAGTCATCTTCGTGTACCGTTTAAGGTCGATGCCTCTTTTGCAACTGCGCATGGGGCCTACGCATCTCGGGATGGTCGGGATGGTAAGGGAACTGACTCGTTTTTCTCAGTGCCGGCGGCCACTAGACAAAGATATCTTTCAGTTGCGCTATGCGGGAAAAGCAGATATTGGGCATGATAAGGGCTATTGGAATCCGAAAAGGAAATAAGGGGTAACCAAGCATTTTTCAGAGATCATTAAGCTTCAATTTGGAAAAAAAATGCCATACAATATTTTGTATTTTTAACGCTTTGAACAGTAAATTGTTGCTCTGAAGAATGAGTGGTAACCCCAATATTCTTTCTGGATTCCAATGGCTCTAGTCATCAACTGCGGAAAAATACGTCTATAGTAGGGGACACCATCCTTAAGGTTCGTCAAAATAAATTCATGGAAAGGAAATGTGAATACACCCTTGTTTTCGTGAAACAAGTGAGGGGTGATAATTTTTGTGCACGTGTTTTAACATAATAAAATAAACTGCAATTTTTAAATTGGAATAACATTTGCAATTTCCATGTTTGGAACTTGACTCGTAGAACTTTGCCGAAAATGTACTCGCAAATGTTTCCTTATAAAACTTAACAGAAAAGGTATCAGGCAAGAGAGGACCTCTCTTGTATCAGATGTTTATCAATCTGCGCCGGGATCTCTTTCTTCTTTCGATTCATCCACCTTGAGAGTTACATAGTCCTGATGGAAATATCCTCGTACGCCGTCGCATGTGCCCTAGTGAAATAAAGACAGTTATAATTAAAGTTTAGGGAACTAGTGATAACAAGTTTGTTCGATCGGACTGAAGAGGACCCACCTTGTCTGGGGTAGGGGGGTTATCAAAGACACCGACCGTGACCGTGACCTCATGAACATTACCGACAAAATTTAATTGGCTTTAAAATTTGAGTTGACTCAGAAATATTCAGCTAGCAAGAGTCAGCATTGCTAGATAAACAAGAAAAGTGAGGTTTGCATCTCATTGTCATTTTTACTGTCGGATAGAGGGGTGAGTATGCAATAAAGACACCACCGTCTGAGGTTAAGGAAGGGGCGTGCAGGCAGAGGCCACCATCTATTTTGTGGTTTGGTGGATCCTGTTGGAGTATAGTAGTTCTGACCACTTCCCTTAGTCTGCCGTACTGTGTTATGTTCACTATACCCTCCATTTTTCACCTCATGGAGTGTTCACAGTGAACTGAACAGACGTGAATAAAGAGGAAGAAATTTGATCTAAAAATGGAACATGAGGCTGCAGTATGACAACCCAGACATGAGAATCCTTAGGTGACAACAACAGATTATCCTCCATTCGCTGCTCAGGGATTGTTCGTGCCCAAACCAGCATTTCACTATCATCTTGTCCACTTCTTACCTCGTGCCACCCTTCTCTGTCAGTCTGTAGAATATCTTTGACAACAGATCCTTTCCTCAAACTAAGTTCGTCGTCATTTTTCGCTTCGTAGGATGTGTGCACGTAGCCATGTTCTCTTCCTTGCCACCACCTGGTCAGAATTCCCCCTGTGAGGTAATGGACATTGTTCAATCGTATGATAGAGTGATTTTCAACTGAAACTAGCTTGAACACGAGGCTTAGGCGGGGGAATCTTTTCACATGCAAATATTGAACAAATCGACGGCAGTTTTCAATGGTCTATACTATTATGGACCATAAAATGACATCATAAAATGTTCAAAACTCAACTGGAACCACGAGCCGCAAGTGAATGGTTTCAATGCCAAGGTTTTTATTGTTTTTTTCCCGCGCTTGGCGTCGGTGACATGTATTTGCTTCGAATTCTGATTCGTTCATTGCGCTGTTTGCGTCTCCTGCGATTGGCAGCATTCTTGGAATTGACTGATGCGCTCACTTTCACTTTGGTGCAAACGCGTTTGAACTTGCAAAGAATAATGGTATACTTACGCAAGGTTTTTAATGGCCGAAGTAGGCCGCTTATGATCCTGGAGGATTCGTGGTTGTCCACGTGACTTCTGTTGTCGGTAATAAAGCAGCTCCATATGATTATAAACCAACCAATTAGAAGCGTGAAACCGACAAGACCAAGGCCCTGATTGGTTAGTCAAGTCAAGAAAATAAGAGCGGTGCAAAGTGGAAGCCATATCATTGGTTTATCTTTGCAAATAATGCAAATTTTTTGAAAGATATGGCCACGGGATACATCCCCGCACTCTTGGGCCGAAACCCTTTTCAGCCTTTTTGTTCACATTGAAATTCACATTGCTGAATCTCCGCGACCCCATTTGCCGTCATATTTTGAATCTGAGCGTTCTTGAGCGCGCTCGTCTTTCAAGAGCCTGGTGGCCTTTTTCACCGGCCATTCTTTTCTATGCCTGGAGGCATCGACCTTAAATAAGGTTATGACGTTGTTTTATACTGCCGTTTGCCCCTTTATCACCTATTTCCCTAGCATAATTTGAGCGATGTAAAAGTCGTATCTCTCCTTGGAATAAATACGATTGTAGTCGATAATGATGTTACCCCACCTCTCACACCTTTGATGACTCAACTTAGCCTGGTTGTTGCTTTTAGTTGAATAATAAAGGATACAGTGAGCAAAAGAACTCTTTGATGCGAGTATTTTGTCTTCTTGATCTTCACATTGCACCAATCATAGATAAACCTCAACTCTTTCTTGGGAACGTTATTTGTTTTTGTCTTCCAGCCCTGGTCACAAACACACACTGAACCAACTCGCCGGCCATGGTGACAGTTGAGTGGCACCTGTCATTCAAAGAGACGCATTTTACTGAAAGATATAGTAATCCTATCACATCCGCATCACAAACTGGAACTAACTGTATCTGATCTGGCCAATCACAAAAATGCAGCCAAATAGCACAGTGAGCCAATCATCTCGAAGAGAATATATATGCAACTGGTGCCAAGGGCGGGAGAACATGCATCCACTGGAACAAAGCGCGGGAAAACGTATGCAAGCCAAGTCACGGGGTGTGCATTTATTTCTAGACTAAGCAAACATGATTCCCTTGGGTACTACTTTATAAAATGTCGCAAATTTATCATTCATTGTTTTTCTCTCTCTGTTATTCATTCTGCATTTTAGTTATAATGGTTGCTCAAAAACGGAAATTCAGTCATGCGGCTTTAAGCTGCTAGCTGACCGGGTTGATATCCTTAATATCCTCCAAAGTGTACTTCATCTTTGCGAGTTTGCTTTTCTCCATGTTGTCATGAATCTGCTTTCTCTGCTCCTTGGTCAATTCACCACTCACTAAACTTTTGCAGTCGTTATGGTCTTTGTCAAACGCCTGTTGACATTAATTGAAATCAAAGCATTGTTACGATCAATAAGTGGTACATTAATCCAGCTTACGCCGTAAACGCTTGATTAAAATGAATGAATGAATATTATAAACGTGTCTCTAATAGTTGCTAGCCTGGCCCGCCTAGATTATCACTTGCTACCTGCGGGTCAGTCTACTTCCTTGTTTTTCTTGGTTGGATTAGTTGAATAAACTTCAACAAACTTAGTATCAAGCAGAGGGAGACTTCTCCGCTAAAATATGGGACACCTAACGAACAATTAAGTGACTATGAGAAAACTATGTAAAATCTATGTAAAAAAATCAAATAAATATCACAACGTCTGTTATAAAAACTTAGAATTGTATAAATGGCAGCCTTATGGCTATCTTGTAGAAAGCTCGATAGATCACGCCTTTTTATTTGTGATTTAAAAGCCTTTAGATTGCTCGCGAGTCTCTCCTTACTGGAGAGGTTACTCCATAGTTTAGGACCATGGTATCTTAACGAGTGTTTGTCGTGAGCCGGTGACCGCGTTAAATCTGGGTAGCACAAAGTCGGTTTGGCTTAATTGGTAAGTGTGGTTGCTAGCCTGAAACGAATGGCACGCATTGCCCTAGAACACAAATTGTGTTTACGCTTGGATCGGCAAGCAGGCCGGCCAGACTACCCATGTAAAGGCAACAAAGCATGACCAGAAATCCGGGTAAAGCGGGCCAGCCCGCTTACCGGCCCACCTCCACATTAACAGGCCCGTGGTATTTGCGCGTGGACAAGTGCTAACAGCTGCATGAGTGGACATAATATGTGGAAAACGTGCAAAGAAAAATCTGTTTTACGTGTAGACAGAACCTTCACTCATTGTCAAACATACTTACAATTTCTGGTAATTCTCCTTTTTTTCCTTTTGTATAACATTCGTGTATAACTTCACATTTCCCTGTTGAATTCCTGAAAAAATTCCTCCAGCCGTTATATTTCTCAACGCAGTCGACAGGTTGACAGTCTTTCCTGGGATCCTGAGGAACAGGCAAAACAACCATGGACTTTCACTTCACAGACTTCAGCAGTTACCAAAATTGTTTACTTCTACGAAGAGTCTGTTTACACACATTTGTAGAAAGGGTGAGTTACGATCTTTCTATGTTGCTTTATAGCATTGGCGCGGTAGCTCAGGTACCCAAAGAAATGAAACATACCGGCTAAATTGGCAATGGCCTCAGAGGGGTGAGGAGAAATTAACCAGTGTAAAGTATCATTCCAGGTGACGAATCGAAGAGTATGATAAAAATTTGCACCAGACAGTAAAAATTGTTCACCTCCGATGTCATCACGTGTAAGGCAAAATTTACAACTCAACATGTACATGAAATGTATGTTTGTTTAATACTTACACAGGAAAATCTCACCAACGGAAACTAAACCAACTGACCTGTCCGTCGGGGCTGATATTTGATATATATACCCCTCGGTTCAGGTCAGTAATCTTCATCTATACTCTGTATTCATTTTCGTCTCAATAACTTACCCTATCGACTCCTCTGCATTTCCTGTAACTGTTTCCCCCAAAGCCAACGACTGTCAAATAAACAATGCCTTTATTTTAATAAAATTAGCATTAAAAAAGCTGTAGAGGGAAGGTTGTGGTCCATTTCCATCCTTCCAAATTGTTCTCAGTACATTTTAGTTTGCAGCCTGTGGACATGGCTCTTTATTAGTGCGAAAAATCCAGGAAAAATTCAAGCTGTATGAGGCTTCGGGAGCCTGGAATTCTGCTTCAATTCTCCTATTTTACATGCACCGAATTCCCTGCAAGGGACTGGGTACGACATAGATTACTATAGGACTCCGTCGATTGAACATGGAAATATGTGGATGATTACCAGCCCGGGTGTCGTGATCAATATCGAATTTCTCTCAACAGCATTACTACAGTATAAAGGTGTAGTACTACAGCTGGTGAGAAGTAAGACGTTCAACGAGTGATAGTTTGATTTATTGAAGGATTGTCACGATAAATTGTCGTACCGTCAAGCCATGATCTTTTCTTTGGTTCCGTGGTGTTAAAAGGCACTTTGTGACGAAGTTTCTTCTCTTCAGCAACAAATATGAAGTCGCAGCTTCCAACTCTGTCCATTGGGTACTATGATAAGGTAAAGCACAAGTTTGTAAACATGCATGGCCCGGTTGTTCGAAAGCCGATTAAAGCTAATCCACGATTTTCATCTCGTTCGTTTAAAATGTTTTTAAAGGTTAATTTTAAACTAGTGATAAAGAAAACTCTAAGTCAAAACTGAAGGACAAAAATTATTTGGAATAATCTTTATTGATTAGTCATTAAAGTTCGAATCAAGGTTCACGTTAACTCAGGATTAGCTTTATCGGGCTTTGAACAACTGGGTCATGGTCATTTTAACTGACACAACAGTATAGTTCTCCCCCTTCTGTCTTTTCGTCACTCGTCTGTCACA